>NW_021604702.1:3974634-4105306 GCF_004785775.1 Grammomys surdaster | reverse complement strand
ACCTGCTTACCTGCTTACCTGCTTACCTGCTTACCTGCTTACCTGCTTACCTGCTTACCTGCTTACCTGCTTACCTGCTTACCTGCTTGCTCTGCTCGGCAGCGTCCCCAGGTAACTTCCAGCCTGTGGACATACTAATGCATATTTCATAAGACAAAATCTGAAAGTCAGTCCACTCAAAATTGACAGAGCTTTTTTTGTTTGCTTGTTTTTGAGATGGAATCTCTCGGTATGTATTGCTGGTTGGTCTGGAACTCACTGTGCAGACCAGGCTGGCCTTGAACTCACAGAGATCCTGCTTCTGACTCCCAAGCACTAGAATCAAGGACATTTGCCACCATGTCTGCTATGGTCTGGTCTATCTGGCTCATTTCAAAGGCAAGGAATAAACCTAAATCATCATGCCTCAATCTGGTTCTTTTCCTTTTAGTAAAAATATTTTTATAATTCAGGAAACAAAGTGCTTTTATGCAGAAAGGGAGGAACCTTTGTACACAGTCTGGGCACTACAAGGAGACTATGAATTTTTCATTGTATGCAACATGAACATTGGCCCTGGTCGCTTCAGCTCTGGTTGGAACTGGGTTGAACCCTTCGAGACTTTGTAAGTCCTGAAGACCTTGTTTACCAAATTTCATAACCCAAGAGCTTGTCACTTGGTGACGTCAAAGTACGGTCACAGAGCCTGGTTTAAGAGATGAGCGTCTGTCTTATCTCTGGGATAGCTAGCATGCAAATATAAAACCTGGCCGTCCAGGGATCGCAGGGACTGAGTCATTCGCCTCCTACTGCCACCAGCATCTTTCAGAAATAAAACTAACCATTGCATGTAAGAATTCATTGCATGGAAGCTATGATCCTGTTCGCTCTATTGGAGTTGGTCATGGTCTGTCTTACTTTTGGTGACTTCAAGATGGTGATGTCTCTCCGCGTCGGGAAGCTTTGGTGGTCATTGTCTCCCACATTAAACTGCCTCATCTCTGCTCCCTAGCCTCAGGACAGTCAGTGGCTGCCTGCGTCTTTCCTCTGGCTCTGTTGTTTGATCTGTTTGCAGTCTGCCGTGGACTGTGAACTGAGCAGATCCTCTCAAATTTCTTATAAGGAACACACAGGGTTTAAGAGACGTGTTCTTAAGAACGCACGTGTTCTGTTAGCACTGGGTCTCATGAGCCCATCCTTGGTTCCTGAGCTGGAAGAGGTTTTTTTTTTTTTTTTTTTTTTTTAAATCGATGTGACAGGATTCTTTGAAGATGACCTTTGTGATACGTCTCATCCCTGTGTTGCCTTGTCACTTATCAATACTGTAGTGTCGTCCACCTCAGATTTCACCACAGGAATCAATGGCCAAACCCGAAGACAGCAAAGTGTGCGGAGTTTCCACCTGTAGCTCCGTAGCTCACAGTGGATGATGGTGCGTGCGTGTGTGCGTGTGTGTGCGCGTGTGTGTGTGTGTGTGTGTGTGTGCACGCGTGTGTGTGTTAATTGGACAGAGGCAGTTAAAGAGGGCAGGACTTCCTGACAATTCGGACTGAGGAGCCAGATACCTCCGTGGAAATGGAGACAAGGCTATGGGTGCTGGGGTTCGTGTGAGTCAGCATTCCCAACGCCCCTCATAAGCAGGAACTCCTATGTGAAGACAGAAGAGTCAGGTCCCAGGATAAGAGTATATTTCCAGACTGAAGAGTTGGCTCAGAGGTTAAGATTACTGACTGCTCTTCCAGAAGTCTTGAGTTCAATTCTCAGCACCCACATCGTGGCTCACAACCATCTGTAATGAGATCCAATGCCCTCTTATGTCATGCAGGCATATATGCAAATAGGGCACTTATATACATAAGTAAATACGTCTGTAAAAAAATGAAAGAATATATACCTTTTCTCCTTTTACTTTACAGGAAAGAAAAATTACTTTAATAAGGAATTTTATATAATTAATTACAATGAAATATCTTTTATTTGTATGTGTGTGTGCCTTCATATATGCATGCACACTGTGTGCAGGCACAGGTCCTCCAAAGTCAGAAGAGGGTATCAGATGTGGTGGAGCTTCAGTTGCAGGGGGATGTAAGCCACCAGGTGGGACTGGAAACTGAACCTGGCTCTCTGTAAGAGGAGGGAGTACTCTTACTTGCTTTCTCCAACACCTAGATAATAATTTTTTTACCTATGACAAATATAAAAAGTTCATGTCAAAATACCGTTTTAATTAAATAATCATAATTTACTGATAAGAACTTTGCTAAATAATAAGATATGAGAATGGAGAAGAAAGAAAGAAGCTATAGTGTCTTTTGTAAAACAACCACTTCCTAAAGCAAGACCCAAAGTGAGTACTGATAGGCCTTCAGTAATCTGCTTATATCTGTCAAATAAAGATGCAAAGAAATGAACTGGATGGTGCGGACAGTCATGGGAACTGAGCCAACCAAGGAGTACTTCCAGGTTGACATGGAGCAAGGATAGCTCCCTGTCCTTTGGGCTGTGTGTATGTTTGCTCGTATGTGAATGCACACATGTGTAGGTACATGTTCATGTATGCCTCAGGCGCATGCATTCGGGGGCGGGGGGTAGGAAGAAGTCAACTCTGTGATTCTTTTTCAAAATTGCTTTCTGTAGGGAGCCAGTGAAATCCTGAGTGAGTCTGTGATACTAACTGGGCACAGCCATGTCAAGGGCCCATTGCCTCAGCCCCACGGGAGTAGTGGGGCATTCCCTGGTGAGTCTCAGAGGGATGGCAAATCCTTCCTCTGTTCTGTGTGGATGTTGATAGTGTGTACTGGAAACATCCACCATTTGTTTCCTCTCCCAGATGTCTGCCATCTGCAGGCTGCCCCTACAGAGATTAGCTAAGCCTACCTCCTCACTCAACTGTGCGCAATGACACAACCTTCCTAGTCCACTGTATACAGTAAACATACCAAGCTTCTGGGCTGTCGTTTCTCCATCAGAGAGCCCAGGCCACCCAATCCCAGCTTTTCTGTGTGTCTGTGTTGTTTGTCTTTTGTGTCTGCTCTTTCTGCCTTCCTCTGCCGCTCCAGTTAGGTCAGGTCCTGGAGCTGTGCAAGGATGTGCCAGGTGACACCATGTGTTTTGAGACACCATTTCCTTCTAGTAAACCCCACTCAACTCAGCTAGCCTGGCTGACCAGCAAGTCTCAAGGCTCCTCTGTCTCTGCCTCCCCAGCACTGAGGTCCCACGTTCAGGAACATGCTACCACAGTCAGCTTTGACACTAGTGCTCAGGACCTTCTGCTTGGAAGACCAGAATTGCTTTGCCAACTGAGCTGCTTCCTCAGCCCATGAGACACTTCCTTAATGTGTTCAAAACGTCCTTCAGGGAAGCAGAAGGAAATGAGGGTAGGCAGCAGCAGGGGCCAGAAACTCCTTGAGGGAGCAGCAAGCTTGCTGACTTTTTCTTCAGTTTTATGATCTCAGTGAAACACAGGCTTACCAGGCAAGGAAGTGTGGTCTCGAGCTGTTAAACTCCAGGTTTGGTAAATGAAAGGACAAGCCTTGAAGGTGTGTCATTAGTGATTTAGAGGTACGGTTTTTCTCCCCAACTGTTGGTTGACTCATTTCCAAAGACAAGCTACAGAACCCTTGAGATGTGGCTAGAGACAACGAACGGGGATTAGCTCTCGTTGGTGCCGATACCTTACTCACCAGGACCTGGGGCACTGGACATAGGCTAGGCCTCTCACTGCACTCAGTAAGAGTGCAAACAAAAAGAAGGGTTTTTGCTCCTATGAGGATGGAGAGTCCCTCTTCCTTCTGCTGAGCTTCCGGTTGTCAAAACAGGAGAAAACAAAATGGTTGGTGGTTTTCATTGTAAACACCGAGCTCCAAACAAACAGCTCAGTTCCTTAAGCAGTTGGATGACCCATTTTGACTCATGCATGGAAATTCCACTGCAAACAGCAGGAGGAATTAGACAGGGCTAAGTCAAGTCAGGTGTCTGTGGACATGGGCGGGGAGGGGGGGGGAAGGGCAGTGATTCACAGCGGGACTGAGATAAGTCTTATCCTGCTCAGCTCCAAGTGGTCAGAGTCCATTTTCTGAAGGCATTATGGAAAAGAAAATTCATTTGGGTAAATAGAAAGTAAACTTTGCCAGAGCTGCAAAAGTGATATTTCCCACAAGAAGCTAAAGGTCAGAGCCCAGGAAGGAAGAGGCCTTTGCCAGCCCAACTAGTGGGCAATATGTCTGCAGCCTTCATTACATAGACCAGGTTCACAAGAAGAAGAAGAGTATAAAGATGAGGGCATTGGACTTATATATATATATATATATATATATATTTTTTTTTTTTTTCTCTCAGAGCTGGGCCTGGTGGTACATACCTAGACTCTCAGGACCTGGGAAGAAGGAACAAGACCATCAAGAGTTCAAGGCTAGCTCCAACAAAATAGCAAGTTTGAGGCTAGCTTGGGTATGTGAAATTCTATCTCTCAAAACAAAACCAATATCACCAACTAAAAACAACAAAGAAAACCAAAAAAAGAAAATAAAACAACTTAATTTGAAAACAACAAAACAAAGCAAAATCTAAAAATTATTGCAATTACTGAGGGTTTTTTTCCCCTTGTAATAAAAAGAGACAGGTGTCCATTGTCCTTATTGTGACTTTCTTGGATATACGTTCCATATGTGAGACTGTAGGAACATATATATCATATATATAAAACCTACCGTGGATAAAGATTAATACAGGTATGTTCTGGGGTAGATATGTTTGATGCAAATGCTTCTGTATTGAACTTGACCCATGGTGGGAGGTTTGGGTATTTTCAAGGGTGTCAGTCTGTCCACAGGCTGTGAGGTTTCTGCCATCACTAAATTCCTCTCAGGCAGGAGGGGAGACTCCTGAAGACCTGTTTCAGCCATCTGTCCTTCTGCAGAGTCTTAAGGCTGATGTGTTGGACTGTCCTCATGGGCTTCAGTTGGTTACAGCAGTATAAGTGTTGTGAGTGTTCTTGCCAACAGTCCCAGGGAGCGAGCTATGAAGAGGTGGGTACACTAAACAGTGAGCCCAGCTCTGAGCTGGATGCCCAGGGTGGAGCCAGCTTTACTCCTGAACCTGATGTGTATGTGTCAAGTCACAGTTGCCAGGGCCTGACAACTAGAGGGAGGAGGTGGGGGAAATCCCCAGGGCCTTTTCAACCTCAGAGATCCTGAAAGGCCAGAAGTGCCGCCATCAGCCGGAGCAAGAGTCTGGTTGGCAGCACAGGTGAGGAACGTCTGCTGTCTATGCAGAGGCAGGAGAATCATTGACAGTTTCAGGCCAACCTAGTCTTACTACAGAAGTGAACTACATGCCAGCCAGGACTGCACAGTGAGACCCTGTCTCAAAAGAAGTAAACCCAATCTGAGTGTGGTGGCCCACTCCTTTTAACCCCAGCACTCAGGAGGCAGAGGCAGACAGATCTCTGTGAGTTCGAGGTCAGCCAGGGCTGTTACACAAAAAAACCTTGTCCAGAAAAACAAACAAACAAAAAACAAACAAACAAAAAACAAAACAAAAAACCAGAAACAAACTAAAAACTGAAACTAAATAAGCAAATTAGCAAAACCAATCAACCAACCAACCAATCAGCAACAAGAAGAAAGCCCAAATCTTATAAACTGCTAGACTGTCCTAGAGTAAGCCAGCAGGAAGACAGAGACCCGGGAGCAGTTCTCTTAGGACAGGAGCCAGGGCCGGTCAGTGCCTGCTGGCCACCAATCTCCAAGTGAGAGAAGCCGCCTAAAGGGTCTCAGACCACACGGTTCACAGGGAAGGAAGACTGTTACTCACTTTCTAGCGCCCCAGATCCTCTCTCTTTGTACAATCTAGCTGAACTAGTAATTTACCTTCTGTGCCATGCAATATAACATGACAACACCCCACCCCCATCCTGCTGTTCATTCCAAAAACATCAGCTTGGAACTGACTCAAAGGAGCTAGAAAGCACGCACACCGCCACCACCGACCCACCGCACCCCCCCCCACACACACACACACAATTATTTCAAGGTCTCATGAAGAGAACTCTCCATTCCTTAGGCCTCTGTGAAAAAGCATCCAGTTTGCTTCCACCAGTTCCCAGTGTTGAGATTCAGTGATTGGAGATTGGAGTGCATTTTAGATAATATTTTAAGGGTGTGTGTGTGTGTGTGTGTGTGTTAACATCTCCCATTGCTTACCCTCTGCTTCTCTCTTGTTCAGAGGCCCTAACATTCTTACATATCTGCTCAGGGTTCAGGGTAAAGCTCAGATGTAGAGCCCCTGCTTAGCCTGTGCCCGGTCCTGAGCTTGAGCCTCCAGCACTGCCAAAGGAACATATTGAACGTATATGTGACACATCACAAATAACCTGCTAGCTTTTTCTTCCACAAATGGAAGCAGGGCACACGCTGATATACAGTTGCTTTTCTTTACTCTGTAGTCGTCGTATTTGGAAATATTCAATGTTAATAGAGGGAGAATGTATGAAAATTCTCGCTAACAGCAGTGTGATGTTCCACTATGTAGCTGATGGTTATTTAGTCGGTCTTCTAGTTAGTTGACATATGAATGGTTTCCAGAATGCAGTTTTAATAAGCTACTGAAACGAATGTCCCTTGTATCGAAGACAGTGTCTTATCAGGTTCTGCCTTGTGCTGCCAGTTTATTGATATGTGTCTTTTCGATGAGACTGTAAATGCCAGGAGACCTGGAACAGGTACTGTTGTACCATGATTGCTAAAGCAAGAAGCAGCAGCCTGGACATAGCTTGTGTCTTATATTATCAGGTGAATGAGCTAAACGCCTCAGCCATGCCAGCGACCCTTTAGAGAGAAGCAGATAGTGTTTGAAAGGTCAACAGACCTGTCGAGTTTCACAGAGACCCGGCCAGTTAAAATAAACACCAATAAAATTGAACAAGTGGGTAAAAAATAAAGTCAATATTTAGAATTTATTCCTAAAAGGAGAATATTGTCCCAATATTACCAGGCACATCGGAAGTGATACTCTCATTGGCTAGACCAGCAAGAAGAGAAAATGACTATTCTGGAAAAATCTGTTATCTTGGGAGGCAGGCAGATGTCCCCAAATTTTCGAATTCCGTTTTGTATTGCTTCCAGTTCTCAGAACAGTGTCCCGGAGACCAGAAACACTCCAGTTCAGGATCACCTGAAGACCCTGGCTGGCTAGGTTCCTTTCCTCTCAGTAAGGAACCTAGTGTATCCCAGAAGACAAAAAGAAGAGAGGATGTAGGAGACAGAACCAGGAGGAGAAAGCACCTGGTGACCATGTGATCCCGTGAGCACGTGCCAGCTCAGGAGTGAATCAGGAAACCTAGGGAAGGAGTGGGAGACTCTAATCCTGCCACCTCAGCTGCAGTGGGTGATCCATGGATGGAATGCTCCTTTGTTAACAAACAAGGAGGGTGTTGTTATCACAATACCTAATGAGCACTCATTATAATCGGGTAGGGCAAAAAGTGTGGTTTGATTGGTGGCCCTCAAAACAATTATGTTGACATCTCATAGCTTAAAGATAGGGCTCTAGGTTTCGCAACCCTGCACCCCTAAAAAACAGAAAGAGATTTTCATACATACACATCAGTGTTGCATGAATCTCTATGACTCCCTTTCACGGATTTCCAAGATCCCCACCTAAGGTGACTCCATGCTGACACACCCTTCCCTCTTTGTTTTGAGGGAGTAAGTTTCCTTTGCCCTCAAGGGAAAGGGAAGGGGAAAAGGATTGGATAGATTTTTTTCATTCTTTTTTCCTCTTTTATTCTTCACTCTTTATTGACATGGAAAACGGGTCCAGTTGGATCAGGAACACTCTCCCAGTTCATACATCTTGTCCTCGGATTCACGGGCAGGAAAAGGACACTCAAACAAAGCACAGGGAAGAGGAAGTCTGGATGCCACGCAGTACTGACACGCAAGGACCGTCGGAGGAGTGTGATTATCAAAGGCTGCAGTTTGATCCGGGATGGAAGTTGACTCTCCTCAGCTTGAGTGCCATGCCCTGGAATCTAAGTGGCTACTGAAATAGTCCACATTGCAAGTCCCTGGCTCACCTCAAAGTGCTGGCAGCAATCTCATACCAAGGCCCACCTGGGTCCTCATGGCCCTGACCCACAGGGCAGGGAGCCACATGCTGAGTCATCAGTTCTTTCAAAGCTGAGCCAAGAGCCACAGGGCTAGGCCACCCTGTTTTTCTGTTGTTATCTTGACCAAAACACCCCAGAGAGTTGAGTGGCTAGACCAGAGCACCACAGCGTAGTGCTTCAATGGTACCTTTAAGCTTGAGTACATCTTTATTAAGATGAGCAATAAGCTTTTAACTTGTTGGTTTGTAGGAATGAATGCAGAGGTCACCTGGTTGACTTGAGGCATTTTACAGATGTAAAGCGGTGACATGTTTTGCTCAAGTGACCCAGCTAGCCAAACCAGTAGTAGCAAAGCAAGTCTCTCAGTCATCTGCTCTCTAACGTCCCCAGGTAGAGAACTCTTTCCATCTCCTAATACCAGCAGCTTTTGACCACTCTCTTTTTCAGAGTACACTCCCTTGAAGTAAAATAATGTCCGGTTCCAATGACTGTAGGCATCCTTCTGAGATGGTGGGCTGGCCTGAGAGTATGCCTAACTCCATTTCACTGAGAGATGTTCTATGTGACGTTCGAAAGCACAAAATCAAGGCAGTGCTTTGTTTTTGGAAACACAAACTCATGTCTGTGAAGAGTTGCGCAGAGACAGCACCGAGCAGCCACACCCGAGTCACCACTGCCACAACTCAGTGTATCATCAGAAGACACAGACAGCCCTGCCAATGACTGATGCTACTCTAGTCTTGTCCCATTGGGCTAGTATGTTAAGTAGAATATGAAATTCTCTACTAGACATCTGAACCTAAATACTGTCTGAATGTACGTCATTCATAGTCACAGAACCCTCCAGATGAACCTATGTAATGATACTTTTTAAAATCTGTAAAATTAAAAGCTATACAGTCAAAGCTGGGCATTATTAGTCTTTTAAAATAAATTTGATCTTCCTTAATAGATTGTTAATGTAACTACTTCATTTAAAAAATATCACTGACTTGAATCAAAGTATACTCTGCACCCACCTGCACCCTCCCCCACCCCTAAGCAGGTAATTCTTTGAGGTCAAGATGCTGGTCTTGTTCTTACCCAGTCTTCCATATAGCCTGCCCCAATGCCTAAAGTGTAATAACTGGCAGGCAATAAATGTTCCTTGGATGAGCGAATTAGTGAACAGACTAAAAAATCTAGAGGTCTCTTTTGTTATTGGGTGCCAAACCCATTACAAAACCCATTTTGAGTCAAAATAAAATAAAAAGACCTGAAGATTCATGTCTTTATTTAGCTGATGTGAGGATAAGAATAATTTCCTAAATATTTTCTCTCGGGGTAAAATGAGCTCCAGACACATGACACTGTGTCAATTGTATGTTGTGGATCCTTCCTAAACTGTCTAGCTTAGTAACTCAATAAAATGTAGTAGGCTTCAGTATATATTATAAGCTTTATCTCACTTCAAAGATCTACTCCCCCCACTTTGACTAAAGTTGAACTTCTCAGATGGACAAAGTGTTGGCCATAATATAGAAAGACTTTAGTCACAGTAAGTGTGACATTAAGCTACTCAAGACTACTGTTAGAGTGTCTGGGAAGATGGCTCAGTAGTTAAGAGACTCCCTATTGTTGCAAAGAACCCATGTTAGGTTCCCAGTACCCATCTGAGACTCCAGTTCCAGGGGATCTGATGCCCTCTTCTGACCTCCAGGGACACCAGACATACAAGTGGACACATACATACACGCAGGCAAAACACTCATGCACATAAAATTAAAGTACATAAATCTTACAAAAAATGTTTTTGCGCCAGGCAGTGGTAGCACATGACTTTGAGCTCAGCACTGAGGGGGCAGACTGTGGAAGATCTCTGTGAGTTTGAGGTGGGTCTGGTCTACTGAGAGCTAGTTCCAGGACAGCCAAGGCTACATAAAGAAACCCATGTTCCAACTGCTTCTCCCTCCCCCATTTTTTTTTTGAACCAGGTCTTGTGACACATTGGGCTACTGACACAGATAGACTATAAGTTCAAGACCAACCTAGGTCAGTTAGCAAGACCCTGTCTCAAAATAAATAAATTAATTAATTAAAACAGATAAAATGACGAGGGAGCTGGGGATTGTGGCTCCTGGTAGAGCACTTGTCAAATATGTATGAGGCTCAGGTTTAATCTTCAGTTACATAAGGAAAACTGTTTCCCTAAAATATCTAATTTATTTACCTGTTTCTGGGCCTCTTTTTCTGTACAAGTGAAATGGACATAATAAATGTACCTTAAAGGGCATCTGTGAGGACAGCGACTTCTAATGGGAGACGTGAACTTGAACCACGCTGTTCATCCCTATCTCTGATCACAGAAGTTGTAGTTAGGGTTCATTTTTACTTTCTGTTTCTTCTACTGGAACCGTGCCATTTTCAGTGAATACTACGAAGGAAAAACAGGCGTGACTCATGAATCAGATGCTCTTTGGATCCTTAATCTCTCGCTTTCTCCATCTATCTCATAAAGGAAACAAACCAAAGAAGGAAAGACAGAGGCAAGAGTGGACAAAAAGCCACCCAACACTGCTAGGCTAGTTTCTAGAAAGCTCATCAGTAAGCAGGGTGGTCAGCTAGTTCAGTATACTTTACAGGGTTTGTGACATGCTTGGAGTGTGGCTTGTAATCTGTTTGTGTCGTTTATTTCCCTAGCGTTTCTCCTTATGAGACTCAGAGTAAGATGCATATTGTAAAAACCTCTGAGCTTTGTTCTGTGCTGGGTGGAACTATGTTCTATTGAAAAACAAGCCAACTGCATTCTGGGCCTTGAAGCTCGACAGTGTCATTGGCGGCGTGACTATGTCACACTCTAAATGACCAGAAACATTCCAGAGTTCATGACTGTTGTGTAACAACAACCCTTCAAGGGTGACTGCAGGCACGAGGCACAGCACGCCCAGTGTGGAGCGAATGCGGGAGGAACCACTCCCCTGGAATGTGGCCTTGCTCAAAGGCTGTCAGGCCTTCTCTTCATCCCCACCAGCCAAGCGTGCTGGGGGTGGGAACAGGCCAGACTGGAGGGACGACTCTATTTTCAGGGAATGACAAGCTGATTGCTCTGATTGGGTGAGAGTATTTACCTGCCCCCTGCCCTGGTTCCAGGTACAACCTGCAGGGAAGATTTGCTCAGTAGTGACTTAGATGAGGAAGTGCCACTGCACAACCTGCTACCAAGAGGGAAGAGGACTTCAACCAAGGGTTGACTAGCAAATTCTCCTCCCCACATCCCTACAGCCACCAGGATGAAGGAGAGGACATTCCATTCCACTGAGAAGAAGGAGACAAGATGGCAACTCTAAATTACATGTGCAATAGCCCAAGAGGCTTATAAACATTTGAGGAGTTGATAGTTATTTTCATTCCTGACTGGTGTGCTGGTGCAAATAACATCTCCATAAACTGCTAAGCCTGACCAGAGTGCTGAGCCTGTGGATTTTCGATTGTGATCTGCCACAGATAATGACTATTCACGAGGAGAGAATCTGAAGGGCTCCTCCAGCAGGGCCGGTGGTGTGTGAACCCAAACCAGGCCTTGGTATGGAAATCAAGCATATAGACATAACTGAAGAAAAGTGCCTGTGATAAGTGGCAGGATCAAGAAATGTCAGTCCCCAGTAGCTGAGGAGGAGGGAGACAAGGAATAGAGTTTCAGTTTTGCAAGATTAAAAGGATCGATTGCAGAACAGAGTGCACACAGTTGACACCACTGTACCAGATGCTTACAAATGCTTAACTTTACATTTCTTTTTTTAAATAACAATGTAGAGGGCTCACAGATGCACCACAGTTGGTAGAAGGCTTGCCTAATATGTACTAAGTCTTGGCTTTGATTCCCACATAAACTGGGCGTGGTCCCAGATACCTAGATCCCAGCACTCGAGGGTAGCATCAAAAGTTCAAGATCACTCTTGGCTACATTGCCAACAAGTTTGAGGACAGCCCAAGATACATGTGACCCTGTCTCAAAAGAAGAAAAGAAAAAGTAGAGAAAAAAAAAGGCAGCCGGACAATTGTGGCACCTCAGAGTTTATCCTCAATGACTAAAAGCAAAGATGTACACCTGTGCTCACACCCATTGTTACCTTTCTGGATCTCCATCAGTACCTATGCCAAAGAGTCAAGCATAGACTATTTTTAGGCTACCCAGAAGTCATTGTGGCCACTGCTTGGGCTTCTCAGAACCACAGAGCTCTTGAAGTTAGCATTCTTTCCTTTGTCTGATGATAGATTTGTCCTCATCCCAAGGTGAGGAAAAGTATTGTGGACTCCCCAAAAGATATGCCTGGCTGATCTCAGGACTTAAGTTTGTCTAGCTAGGCCTTCTCTGCTCCCCTCTCCCTGTCCTCAACACCCTCTCCCCTCACATGCACCATCAAAGGGACTTTCCCTCTCTAACCACCGGGGTCTCCAGTGGTGAGCAAAGACGATGACAGAGGAGGTGATGTGGTTTCTGCACAGTTAGAAGCACAGAAAAGCTTTCAAGCAGCCCTTAGAAGGGAGAGAAACCAAGTACGGAAGGAAGTCTGTGCACCTTGAGCAGGCTTCTCTCTCTCTCTCTCTCTCTCTCTCTCTCTCTCTCTCTCTCTCTCTCTCTCTCTCTCTCTCTCTCTTTCTTCTAAATCTTACAGAAGTACTTGCTGCTTTGGAGAAGGCCCTCAGCAGAGCTCCGGGTAAAGTCTCTCCTTGCAAGCCCTTCCACTTTCACACTTGTCTCGGATGTGAACCAAGATTTAGATCTAGGTTTATGAGGTGCTTCTTGCCTCTACATTTTAGACGGGTCCTTCCTTCCTTCCTTCCTTCCTTTTCTTTCTTTCCAGCCAATCTTTTTAAGAGCACATATTTCTTCAGGTTGCAGATGAGCAATAATATGTTTTGTTACTGCCCTCGAGTTGGAGGAAGGGTCGAAACAGCTGTAACCTATCCAAGATGGGCTGGTTTGCTTCAGATAATGTAAGTTTTAGTCTGGGACCCACGTGTAAGTCAAACCCAGAGGAGACAAAAACTACCAGTTTGAAGCAATACAACTATAAATCTTGTAGGATTTCTGTTGGTTGCAAAAGCTGTGTAACAGGTGGCCATGTAAAAAAGTCTCTACACAGCCCTCCAAAAGATTTGTGCCTATTGGGATTCCATTACCTTAGAACAAAAGATTGACCCAACCTTTCTTCTTGACTTTCATCTCTGCCTCCAGGCACACTGGTTAACTTCATATGGATACTATTTAAGATAGAATAGACCACCTTAAATTCAGGAGCAGTAGAGACCTTGTCTGTGCACCTGAACTAGAAACGCATGTATTCATTCATTCATTCATTCATTCATTCATTCATTCACATGTCTTTCCTCTGCTGTGGAGAACATCCAGGTTCCATGATCTAAAGTGGAAGGATCTTTTACCCCCCTTTTTTCTTCTAATTGCATACAAATGTCCATACAATGCCTGCCACTCAGTATCTGAGGCATCCTCTGAGGGACGGGTTAACTTGATAATCCACTTTCTTCTCTGAAGCAGTTGGTGTGAGTCGGACACATAAGCCTGACACCTGCCTGTGTGCAAAAGCAGTAGAAACATAAACTCCCTGTGGTACCTCACAGAGGCCCTGCCGTCCCTACAGTGAGTGAAAGATGGCTCAGACTAACAGGCAGGCAGTGCTTCTCCAGGACTCTCTGTTCCTTCCTAACCTGATTTAACGACTAGTTAGGAGTGTAGATCCTGTGACTCTGGGTACAGCTCAGTGGGAGAACACTCACCTACTGACCTGGGCTCAGTACTCAAAACAACAACAGAGTTAAGCTTCGGACAAAGCAAACGACAGTAACTTGGTGCTGTGAGGTGCTTGTGCTTGGTAAGCATGCCCAAAGTGTGAGCAGCAGCAGCAGCAGCAGCTCCCTTGGGTGCTACCCATCTGGCAATAAGAACAATGTCTAATTTGCTAACATAGTGGGCAGAATCAGTTTCCAGTTCTAGCATGAAGTTGTTCGATGTCTTGGGCATTTCCCTCGACCGTCTCCCCATCTCTGGGCTGGAGACACTCCAAGTGCAACACCATTGTCTCCTCCATGGGAAACCCCTAGGGAGAAAGCACACTGCCTTAAAGCATCTCACTAGCCAAGACCTCTACAATCCAAAAGGTGACAAGGTCCCTGGGGAGGTTTTAGGAAACCATCCTCCTCATTGGCCAGTGGACAGAACTACATTCACAAGATGGTTATTAATAATGAGACAGGTGCACTAAGAACCTACTCATCCTTTGGCTATCCATCCTGCCGCATGCACTGGTTAGTAGTTCCTTGGGTCATCTGGGTCAAATGTCCCCTCGGCCTAGTTTCCCTAGTCCCTAGGTCACTAGAGAGGCACCTGCCTCCTTCAGCCTGTCCTAAGGGTATGCTCGTGGAGGGAGGATGCTCCCCAGTCACTGGACAGAAAACACATCCATACAATTAACCTTCTGATATGTGGTCTCCTGCCTCCTACCTCCTTGACGTATGCATTACTGAGTGTGGTCTACATTTAGACATGTAAGTGTGGGGGCAATGTGGCTATGTTGTCTGGCCATTTTCCACAACACAAGGCCTGACTGGTGGCTACTTAAGCGCTTCCCTTCACATCCCTAGTCATGCAGGCTCACACTGGTCGAACCGGTCCACTTCCTGGTGCTCCCTGTACTTACTTCCCAACTATGCAAAGGGGTGGAGGAGGGAAGCCTGCTATGATTGGCATCTTCCTTGCTACACCTGAGCCCAAAGGTGCCCAGGGAAAGGTCATGTGGTGGCTGCTGGTACAGATGGGACTTGAGGCAGGGCTGCGATGGCTTCACTAGGAGCATACATACTGCCCTATGGGAACATACCACCAGGAACGAAAAGGAACACTGGACACGAAGCCATGTCACTTCCAACGAGACAGGAACAGGCCACAGCTTTAGGTCTCATGAGCTCCTTTGTGTCTTCTTTATGGCTCTGCCCTCATTGGTCTGTCTCATCTGCTGCCGCTGGTCTATCACCTACCTGTCACGTCAGCAGGTTGGAGAGATGACCAGGCATGTTTTTTGGTGATCAGGGTGGGTAAAATGGCCCACATCATCTCTGCTGGAGGCAATCACAACGAAACTGAACAGTCAAGTAGAAAACTGTCCGCCCACAGGCCCCGCCGAGCCCAGCGCTGCAGTGGAGGTTAGGGGGTCGGGCTGCTCAGGCCAGCCTCTCTGCTACAGCTTGTGATTCAGAAATAACTGGAAGCACGCTTGCTTTTTCAGTCACCGTCTTTCAACGGTTTATTCATAAAGGAATTTTTCACTTTTCACTCGTTTTCAGCCCCTTTCACATCTATCTACTCACGGTTTCTGTCTTGGCTTTAACTTTTCCCTCCTCCTCCTCCTCCTCCTCCTCCTCCTCCTCCTCCTCCTCCTCCTCTTCCGGTCCGCCTCTTTCTCCTCCTTCTCCTCTTCGCTCTCTCAGCTCAATTTGTCCTTATCCCCACCCCTCCGTTTAAAAACTTTGAACTGTTAAAGTGGTATGGAGGCCTCAATGGCCTGGCTAACTGAAATGTTTCCTTTCACCGTCCCCTTAGGGGTCTCCTTACTGTGTTCTCACGGGCTTCCTCAGTTGCCAGTGTTTGTGTACCTTGCTCTTTTTGTGACAACAAATTTAATTTTTTTTCACTTGTCTTGTAAATATGATTTTGCTTAAACAAAAACAAACAAAAACAAAAAAGCAATAACAACAACAACAACAACAAAACACAAAAGAAGAGAGTAAAAGACAAAGAAGAAAAGGCAAAAAAAAAAAAAAGCCATTAAATTAGACACTAGAATTCTGGTTTTGGAGTCTAGGAAGAATTTAACTTAAGCATACCCATTATTCCTATTTTTTTTTTTTTTAAAGAATGTAGTTTTCTTTCAGGTGAACATATTAAAGTGTGTAGTTCTCACAATTTAGCAGGAACTTCAAGCTCACTGTCCTTTGCCAGAAGAAGATAGAGTCACTGGTTCCACACTAATTTGCCCCTCATTTCTGGGTCTCTCTGCTCTCTGCTCTGATCTATAGCCACTTACCTCTAACAGGATATTTCTGAATGGCAGACCTAAGGCTAGTGCTCTTTATTCTAGGTATACAGTGTGTCCCACCTGAATAGGGACTAGAACTCAGTTTCTTTCTTGAATATATTCCTAGACTATGGGCCCGAGACATGTGGAAGAAAGTTAGGTGATCTTGTTATTGGTCTTCAGCGGGTGGGTGTCCCAGGGTGTTTCTCGTAGGTTACGTGTGTTAAAGCTGGGTGACAAAGGTTTACATTGGAGACGCTGATGTTCCATACGTTCTTTACCTGTACAGATGGGAACTTGTACTCAGGGTTAATGTGCTGATACTGAATCGCTTACCAAAATTACCCGACGGGTGCTTATCTGTCACTTCCTCTTTCTTTCTCGATAGGGCAGAGGAAAAACTCAAAGATGACTATGTCAACTTGTGCTGAATAACACCTTTTATCTTAAACACAGAGAGAGGGAAATGTGTACTAGGCCAATCCTGACTCAGCACTTGGCAAGCCTGGAAGGAGCCAACTAGGAGAAGGTTCGTTAAGTTTATAGTATTCTGAGAAGCTGGGCCGCAGAGGAGAAGATTTGCATAAATCTGGTTAAAAATAACCTTCTGGAATCTTGCAGCAGTTTTCGTCTGAATCACACGGATTAGGGCTGTATTGAAATTAAAATCACTTCTCACTTATTTAAGCTGTCAGCACTACTTTGAACACTTGGACTTGGGGGTCTCTGAGGTCTTGGAAAGGGGTGTGGTAGGGGTGTGGTAGGGGTGTGGTAGGAGGTTTCTCCATGGGTTCAGAAACTTGACAATCATCACACAGCCCAAAGTGGATTTCAAGAGGTAGCTCATGCCAAGAATGGTCTAACTGAAGGTAATGGGATGGCTGCATTATGGGGAAAGTGCTGTTGCTGGACTGGTTCAGTGAGAGCTGTGTAACTGTCCTCTCTTCACCGAGCATCTCATTTAGCTGTCCCCACTCTGCTCCAGCCCCCCTCTCTGGGCAGATCTCCCTGGAGGCCTGGTTTTATGTTCGGCCTTCTCCATTCTCCATGTGTTTCCTCTGATCTGGTCCTTTCTCATTATCTTTTTTTTTTTTTCTTTTTTTTGAGACAGGCTCTCACTACATAGCCCTGATTTGCCTGAATTTCTTATGGAGAGCAGGCTGGCCCTGAACTAAAAGATATCTGCCTGCCCCTGAACTGGGATTAAAAGTGTGTGCTAATATACCTGGCATATACACCCACACACACACCAGATTGAGAGAGAGAGAGAGAGAGAGGATAACTTCATCTATATCAATTTATGAGACATGAATTATTTCCCCCAATGAAAGACCATCAAGAAATGTGCTCCTGAACTTCTATGATGCAGTCTATATATTGTCATATGGTAGGGAATAGTTCTGCACAGCTTTTATGTAATTAAGGAAATTTAAAAAAGAATTGGTGACTTCTTCCTACTTGCTTTACCCACTGAGAACTGTGTAAATCTAACAGTCTGGACTCTGGCAGATGGGCTTGGGCTCCCGGTGGGTATTACTGTCCCACCCAAGTCTATACACAATTGTTCCTGAGATGGGCAACTCTAAAGAAAACAAGACCTCATCTTCCAAAGAATAATGATTTATGTTAGCAATTGTTATACCCTAGATATTATAGAGGCTTTTTTTTTTAAATTATTACCACAATGGTTCTGCAGAATTTAGGCATCTAACCAGCACCACTTGGCACCTTAGGATAATAGGGTTCTGCTTTTCTTAACTGTACAGTTGGATGTCGGCAGCATTTCAAATTCTTGGCACAAGATGTTTAAGTGGATTAAGAAGAGACCCTGAAAGCAAAAGAAGACACAAGGGAGTCCTGAGAACCAAAGTGTAAGGAGTATTATTTTCTCAACATGTGGTTAGCATGGACTCATGAAGTCAGCCATGACGAAATGGGAGCCATGAAGAACATAGGAAAGGGTTTTCTAGATACTTCTCCAAAGAGCAGTCACTTTTTAAGACCCATCTCCTATTTTTATCTATGAAAAGGAATCAAATTGACTTGTACCATCTCTCTGGGGACAGGTTAGGTTCTGGAACATCCATGAAAAAGAAAGGAAACTTACTCTCAGCATAGGATCCATGAGGCTCAGAGCCATGCCATCATGAACCCTGGCCTTCACACTTGGTTGGGGTTAATGGTCTGTTTGGAAATCTACATCAACCTCCCAAGCAGCAAACGAGCTTCTCAAGTTTGCGGTGGGAGTGGTGGAATGTAGGGCATTTCTTGCGGCACACTCTGGGTTAGCTTCAAACTGCAGAAACAATACTAATGTCACCAGCAAGAAATGCTTCTGAACCCAGCTTCCCAGAACTCCTCACCCCCTGCAGTCTGTGAGTACAGGCATGCCATTTCTGAATAGATCCTAGTCTTCTATAGCTTTTCACTATGACCTCAGGTGTATCAATACATATACGTAACTCATAAGGAAAGAAAAACTACACTATTGAGAGTTATGGCACAGCATCCTGAACACACTTGGTCTCGGAAACTAAGCAGGGTGTGGCCTGGTTAGTACTTGAATGGGAGCATGAGATAGCCCAGGTCAGTGATGTTCACTTGCTTGCTAGGACACCCTACAGAAAGGGAAGAGATTGAACACCATGTTATACTGCTGAGAAAGGGAGGGGACAGGGAGAGACAAACTGTTTGTAAATTCTTCAAAATGTGGCTCAGTGACCCTGTGATAGTAGGAGCAATTGTACAGGAGGACGTCTTTCAAGACTCTAGACAAGCAATGGTAAAGCATGAACATTTATATTTTAATTTACATTTTGACAATTTGCACATAAATAACAATGTAAACCAGTACGTAAACATAAGATAGTTTGTTGTTCTAGCAAAGTAAAAAGCCAATAACTTTGGTCAGTTTTAACTCTGAGGAAAAAAACAAACAAACAAACGAACAAACCACTGTTCATTGTGGGCTCAACACTCTCATGTAAGAGGCCTAAGAGGAAGACAGATAGCAAGAAAAGCAATTGTCCTTGTAGAAATCCTCTCAACACAAGAAAACACAGGAGGAAAACAATCTAAGTTCACTGGAAAGAAATCGTATTTGGTGTCAATGTCATGTCATGCTTTGGTTAACCTACAATTAAGAAGTATTTTTTCTCAAACACAGATGCATCCAGAAATGTCAGTCTTGATGGGGCTGCAGCTCAGTGAGAGCTTGCTTCCTAGTGTGTGTGCAATCTCTGGTTTTGATCCTTGAAGGTAAAGAGAAACCCATCTTGCTAGTCACAGCAACAGGTCAGTAAGGCTCTTGGGTTTCCCCAGAGGATCTGAAGTTTTCCCTCTTTGTAAGCTGATATCTACAAAACTCTAAGGTAAGCATCAGACTGGAGAGTGAGCATGTGTCAGGGTTCTGGAGGAGGGAGAGGAAGAATAGAGTAGAAATAGAAAAAATGGTTTTTATTCTGTGACCCAACTGACACACATGTAGCAAAACGACCACATATGACTGGATGATGTGATGTTTCTTGTCCTCCCTAGATGCTACATGGCCCTTACCTCTGCACTGAGGTGCTCTGGTCTCTGGTAATAGGCAGGGTGGTACCCAAGCACCAGTGTGATAGTGAGGTCATGGAGTTTTAAGCAAAACATCAGAGAGATTCTTTTTGATCTTAGGAAAAATAGGTTCTTTTACATGGCTTGGCTCACAATTTAAGTGGTTATAAATATATCATATATACACATGGTATAGTGGTATAAATAGGTTCATAAATATACAGCATTCTTTATTACACCTTGAACACCAATAGGTAACCTTTGGGCTTAGGAGAATACAAGACAGAACCACCCAGCCTACCATTTGGGAGTACATATGCTCAGCTGGGTAGCAAATCATGAGATACAGCATCACTTCCTGCACTCCTACTGGATACACTCAATGAGGTAATTGTTGAACACCTTTGCAATGCCCTTTCATCCTCAATAAAGTTAATTATACAATGCAAAAACACAAATACTGAGAAAAGCTGAGTTTTACAGATAAAATACAATTGATGTGTTGGGGGATAGGAATGGTCATTACCCGCTTAACCTAAGATGATAAGAATACCCGTTTTTACTTTTATTTTTCTCTTCTCTTTGCTTGTTTGTATTTTAAGTGTGGCCTGAGCCTTTCTACATCCAATCCTTCTTGGTAGGGCACCAGCTTTGTGCAATTCTGACATTAAAAAAACAAAAACAAGCCAACAGCAAAATGACAACCCGACTCAAACCCCAACCATCACACACACAAAAACATCTGTGCTTTAAGACAGATCTTCTGAACACGACTTTTTATCTTCTTCACATTTTCAGATAACATCCAGGGATGCCAAAGTCATAAGGCCACTCAGAATAGTCATGTGACATTGGAGATAGGAAGACCCTATGTTTTTGGAGAGGCAGGTTGGCAAAGCCTTCCTGTCACTGTTTGGCAAAATTGTGGCTAGGAGGAAAACCAAACCTTCATTCAGAAACATAAAATAGTTCTTTTCTTCTTCCTTTCCCTAAAATTATTGCTGAGCAATTCTGCATACATATCCCCAACTTATACAATGTCATTCAGATTATGTGATCTTCTGAGTTAACACACCAACCACATGACTTTGGCAATATCAAAACCTCATTTTAAAGCATTATCATAGAGCAAAGTTGCCTGAAATCACAGAGCTATCTTCTAAGCCTCAGGCATTTAAACAGATGTGCAGAAATTATCTACAAAGAATGGCTACAAGACAAGGATACAACATTTATACTCAAATTACAAAGAATCTTTCCAGTCATTGTAAACTTCTTTAATTATTGCTTTTTGAAAGATAAACTGTATAATAAATTATGAAGGATTATCATTGAAAAAATAATTATGGCTAGGCAACAGTTTTAGTAATAGGAAGGCTATGCAAACATATCCACACAAATATTCAAAATACACAGGTTCAAATATATAGACATGACTGTAAATAAGTATATATATATATATATATATATATATATATATAATATGTATATATGTATATATAGTGAGTCTTTGCCTCATTTATGCCCTGAGATTTTGGTAACATTGGAGTCCTTCTTTAATTCCAGAGAGATGTGGGGAACCACCCGAGGCCAGTTGAGCTTTGCAGATCTGGAATTGTACAAGCAATTCGCTACAGGCACCCTGACTCACCAAGCCATACCCTAAGAAGCAAAATGAAACACTTAATTTCTGAAAATCTTAAGGATCCATCGGTTCAACTGTTTCTTGTTTGACCTTTACAGGCACCAGAGGTAGTGGGTTACTGTGAGGCAAGGGCACGAGGGACAGGTCGGATGACTCATAGAGGCTGCACCCTGAGGAGAGGAGTCCATTCCCCATGTTTCTTTGCAAAGATACTTTCAGACCGGTTTCTTCTTTCTCTTTTCTGACCATAGCTAGAATCTCCTTCTCCACCATGGAGGTCACGTCGACGTTGTCCTCCATGTCCTCAAGACGGTCAGCATTGTCGCTAATGTCGAATCTCTCGATTTCTTCATTGATTCGGGTCAGATCCTCCAAAGGCAGCCCGGCGGCTGGGACCACGGGGCAGTTGCCCTTCAGGTGGACCTTGAGGCTGCAGAGATGGATGTAGCTCTTGTGGCACTGGGCACACTTGTGAGGCCGCTCCCGCGTATGCAGTCGCTTGTGCAGCTTCAGGTGCACAAATTGTGTAAACTTGGCAGGACACACTTTACATTGGTAAGGTTTTTCTCCAGAATGCAGTCGAAGGTGGGTCTTGAGATTGCTTGTGCTGCTAAATCTCTTGTGGCAGACCTAAAGTGTGGGGACAAGCGAAGGCAGAGAAAAGAGACAAGGAAGACCAGATTAATTGTTGCCAGTGGGAGGAGCAAGACAACAGGCTAATATCCAGCAACCCCGGGAGACCAGAAGCCTCTTAATGACACTCAGTCTGTGGTAAGCAATCAGGGGGAGTTGGGCATACAGTACTCTGAGGTACTGTTTATCTGTGGACATTTCCCCACCCACTGAAACTTGACTGTGTCATCTACCCAGCCATCCTTCACGATAGCCTGTGTGTATTCACAGAGTACCCAGGAGCTGCGCAGTACCAGCAGCCTATAGCAAGACAATATTTTTGTGTTGTTTAAACAACACAGGAAGACAGTCCTACAGATATGTTCTACAAAAGTCAAGAGTTCTACCCAGAGAACACTGCCCACCTGGCATTCATGTGGCTTTTCTCCTGTGTGTACCAGGTAGTGTTTCTGCAGGTGGGCGAGCTGAGTAAAACCCTTGTTGCAAGTCTGGCACTTGAAAGGCCGTTCTCCACTGTGCACTCTCAGGTGGACCTGGGAAGAAACCGCAGCAGTGAGCTCTGGGGTTGTGATGAGGCCTACCCCCTAAGTTTCTGCTCCTAGAGCCAGGTGTGTATAGTGCAGATGCAAGCGTCTTAGGAAAGGCATCGAGATAAACCCCATATTTTCATTATTCAGCAGACCCCAGCCTAGTAGTTCAGCTGGGTCTCCTATGGCTCAAGTGCACGTAACAACCCACAGCCAGGCAGCCAAGGACAAACAGGCATGGGTCTGTGGGCAGAAACCCTCGGGGGTCTGGAGGCCTACCTTCAGGTTCGAGAGCTGACCAAATGTCTTGGAACAGACATTGCACTCATACTTGATCTTGCCATTCTGCTTTTTCAGGGGGTAAGGAAGGGTCTTGTAACCAGTCATGTTTCGTTTGTTTTTAATGAGATTCATGGCTCCGTCAGTGCTGGGGGCTGCCATCACTGATGAGGTAGCTTTGGGTTGTACCACATGTTCTGGCGTGGCTGCAGTTCCCGCTGTTGGAGATCCGCTGGGGGGACTACTCTCGTCCTTCATGCTGGCTGCAGCCCCGGTAAGGGAGAAGGCACTGTGGGGCGCTGGGACAAGCACCTCTCTGGGGTGCTCCGGTGGGAGCAGCCTCCGGGCTCCGTCGGTAGGCAGGGAGCTTGGTAGGGAAGCTGGATTGAGCATGGGGTGAGGCAGGTTGCCCCCACTAAGGAGGTTACTGTAGACAGGATACAATCTGGGGAAGAGGCTGAAGTTGTTGATACCATTGATGTTGTTCATGGTGCCCAAGCCATTGGAACTTATGCCATAGGGTGGCAATAGGAACTTGGGGTAGTGAGCATTGTAAGAGGGGATGAAAGCTGGTGGGAGGTGGGGGGCAGGTGCATAGCCAGGGTAGGAGCCCAGGCCCTCAGAACCATAGGAAACATTCAAGTAGGAGTAAGAGTCCCGGTGTTCTGGGGGACCTGGTGCCAGAGGTGACACCGTGTTCCCCGGGCTGCCGTGGGGGCTGGTGCTCTTGAGACTCTGCTCTGGGCTGCTGCTTGCAGGGGGACTTGGAGTTGTGGAAGACGGAAGGGGACTATGAGTTATGTAGGTGGGTCTCTCCATCCCATAGGCCAGGGATGCTTTCAAAAAGTCTTCTGGCAGAGGTGCCCGGATGGGATAAACAACCCGCGGGTAGAAGGGCATGTCCGGACTCCCATTTTTCAGAAAGCCATCCATGTCCTTTTCTGAAGTGAAGGGTGAAATGTTGGAACGGTAGATGTCCTTCCTTTTGGAGGGATTGGAGTCCAGTTTTAGGATTTCTTTCACACTGTACTCTCTCTTGGGTACACTCTTTGGGTACAGCTCATTTTTCTCACTACTGTATTGCTTTGGGTTGCTTTCTGTTTGTGCTAAAATGAAGAAGAAAGGGCGGTTACTCACAGGGCGGTGGAGAACTGAAGTGAAATCAGAAAACCATTCTCCCTTCTTGAGAAACCCTGAGCAGCAGCTGGCAAATACAAAGGCTAGACACCTGGCCCCTAACGCCTCTCACTCCAGAGGGCTTTGGGCCACCCACTCAGAAGCACTGTTCCATTTCCTCCGAAGGGGGAAAAAGTGGGAACAACATCAAACCCGGGAACAATGGCAACCTCTGCACTGCCCCAGTGCTATTCGGACGATCACCTTTCCATTAGTGTGAACTAGGATAGAAAAGTGCTGTTCAAACTGGAACGGGCAGAGTGTTCACTAAGACGGGGTGGAAAAATACAGGGGTGGGGGTTTGTCACGTGTTAATAAGTCATTCGAAGTTTACTTAAAGGAAATCAGCAATACTGTGCAAACTTAGATGAAAGATTAAGACTACTTTTAAGTAATAAACCGTCATCAATTTTCAACTTGATTCTCTTTACGTAGGAACTCCATGAGCCCCGTTCGAATTACCTGTACCAAATAGAGAAGGACATGGCTGCTGCCCACTTCTAGCCATTGCTGGGCAGCGCAAGCATTTCACCAAGGTTCTGGTCTAACCAGACTACCATCTGGGCTATCTCCTGGAATCATGAGGTGTGACAGTCACCTCTGCCAAACCACAACAGGTACTTCCCAAGCCAGTTCAATTACTTACAGCACCAAAGAAAACAGAGGCAGCTAAGAGGAAAACATTTACTCCTAGAGACAGTATATATACCCTGGTCAAGCTCAGAAAAGGCGAGTCTTGTCCTTGGCTATCCCTAGCCATGTGGCCATAATACACAGGAAAAGCCTCAGTTCGGCCTTCCTGGGCCAAAGATAAAACACGTACAATGCACAGGCTACACTATGGCTGAAGTATGTTTCCGGGATGCTCATTAAAACAGGCACTCCTGCCTGGGATGCTGAGAGCATCAGCATTGGGGGTGCACATGCTCTGAGGAGAAGCAAGATTCTTGACCTCCACAAATTGAAGATCTGACAGGTCTGGGATGACACTTAAGACAATGTAAAAAAAAAAAAAAGTATCCTTTGTGCACTTATAAAACAGCCCTTTTTGGCTTTAACTGAGAAGGAACTCCAAGCTTGCTACCTGATAGGTCTGAAGATGAACTCTGGGGGAGCCCAGAACTAAAGCTTTCAAATCCATTCTCCAGGTTGGCAGGCTGGAGGGATTTGATTCCAGTCGGAAAGCGCTTTACAGGAAGTTATCTCCTGCTTGCTGTTATCAGTTACTCCTGGGTAGCCAGAGCCCCAGAATAAACACCGTGGACAACGCTATCAGGGGAGATGTTGATGGGGTCAGTGACAGAAAGCTTTCTGAGGGAGAGCAATTTCTCAAGCCTCTCAACCAAAATAAATATCCCCTTATCAGCCCAATATCAGTCCTTCGAGTGAAGCCTGGCAGGCAGGAAGTTCAAATTGTCACTTTTGTTTTTTAAAGCTAAAATGGTCGAGGAAGAAAGAGACAAGTAAGCTGGACGACTGATAGGCAAGGCGTCCCACAGTCACAGGAAGGGATACACTGGAGGTTAGAAAAAAAGATAATGATTTTAGAAGCACCCTCAGGTTAAAAGAAAAGAAGTTGTGTGTGTATGTGTGTGTGTGTGTGTGTGTGTTTGTGTGTGCACACATGGCATGTAAGCTTATGTACAGCCTTCCTAACTGCTCTTTTTTTTTTTTGTTCGGGGTCTGGGGAAAGACTTACTATGCAGCCTCAGTTGTTCTAGAACTTGTTTTATAGACGAGACTAACCAAGAATTCAGAGATCTACCAGCTTCTGCCTCTCAATGGCTGGGATTGAGGGTGTGTGCCACCACACCCCTCTCTGTGCCATTTTTTTATGTGGCAAATCACATCAAAGACTCATAATGTTTTTGTAGTAGTCCCACAGTGGAAACTTAACAAACGAAAGCTGTTAAGAATAAAGAGTTGAGTTCTCTCCCAGCTCGGAGCACAGGTTTAATCCTGTCTCTTCTAGCTAAGTACTTCAGTTACTGAGCTGTTGTGAAGCTAAAGACTGAACCAAGAAACAAAGAAGTCAGAACTTTTCACTTTTCTCTGTGACACGCATAATTTAGTGTTTAGCGGCTCTGTCTTCAGGAAAAAAAAAAAAACAGGCTGAGAGCTTATCCCGAAGGAATATCCGCAGCAAAATGTCAGTGTCTCTAAAATACTTTACAGCTGGAAATTATAGACTGTATATGAAGGTACATTTTTAAAAACTCATCCTTCAGCAGCTGACTAATCACAGGAGCTGATATCATTTCTAACTCTCCCACTTAGCAGCTTGAGTTAACATGAAAAAGAAAATCAAGATCTGTTTTTGTTCTTAAATCTTAAATGGCTGTAGGCGGACAGAGTCATTTCAAGAGTGAGCTGCTTCGGAAGGTTCTGAATGGCTTGATTATGCCGACTCACATTTTCGGTCTATAATAAGCACCCCCAAGACTACAAGAAAGAACCTAGAAGTTCTGCAGTAGGCAAAACAAAGTCTGTTTTCAACTGAAACCGAGAAAGCAGATTAACATTCAGAAGTCTATAATTTGGTCAACTGATTTCTAGATGGGTTAGTTAGATAGATAGAAAAAAATTTACCAAAAAGGTTGGGAGGGCCAAGAACAAAATTTAATAGTTCTTTTCCACATTCCTCCCTCCCTTTTCTTTCTTGTCAGTTTGTGATTTCTGGGGACTTACATTCCTTCATGAGTTCTCCAGCCTCCACCCCACCGTCCTTACGGAGATTATGGACAGAGCTCTAATGTGCTTTTTAGCATGGAAATTCAGCACAACCCATCTCGAATACTCAATCTGCCTATTAGGCCTGATGAAATGCTGGAAATTTTCCTGATCAGAGTGTCAGTCATCACCGGCCACACCTGGGCTAGCAGGTTTCAAAATCAGAGGCAGGAGCCTTGTAGATAGAGCAACTGAATGGTTAACTCTCTTTCTGTCCTAGGAATGTCAGACAAAGGAGGTGCTAACATGACCCTCCCTCGGAAGACTCCTGAATCAGCCAAAGGGGGTATCTGAAGAGCAAAGATACCATTTCACAGCATAAGGAAACTTCTGAACACAAAGAGCAATCATGTGGAACAGGCATGGCAGGCACAGGCCGTAATCCTAGCATTTAGGAGGTGATGGGGTATCAGAGGTGCACGGTTTTCCTTTGACTACCTATCAAGTTTGAACTGAACCGAAGCAGCATGAGACCCTGTCCATAAACAAACAAACAAACAAACAAACAAGCAAATAAAGAACCCAAAGCCAAACCCAAACCCGTGAGGAGAGGGCTTGCTACCGTTGGCCAGGATAAATGGTACCCATAGTGTATTTTGCTGAGTTAAGGGCCTAGGGCACAAACTCTATACTGTGAGAGTACAGGAAAGGTACTGAAGCTATGATTTTCAGAAAACTGAAAATTCCTGAGAGCACAAGCATTGTAGAATGAACATAGTTAGCTAGACACTTAGACTATGTTATCACTGTCATTGGTCTTAAAGTAAAGATACTAAAAATTAATATTTCCAGTGTTTCAGTGGTAAAACATGAACTATTTTTAGTCTCCAGGGAAAGCAAATGAGACTGCATAATAAAAACTGGGTAAACTCTATAGGTTTCTGGAAATGCTTCCTCAAGTTTCAAAGAGCATCAAAATGAAAACTTTTAAACCTTTAACATTTAGTTTTAACAAAAAGATGGTCATTTTAAAAAGTGCTGTAAAACTCAGCAGTGGAACCCAGAACACACACCCAGAGTTATAATAGAAGCTAGATTTTTTTTAAAAAAATTATTCTTAAATTGTTCTTAAAGCTACCTTGAGAATGACTGAAATAAAGGAACTCTTTGTAGAGGTCACGACAGTAATTTTAGCCAAATTAAAAAAAAAAAAACAAAACAAAAGTAAAAGCTTATAAACCTAAGGAAGCAAGAATTTGTCAAGATAAAGTGATAGGTGGTTACCGTAAGACTGATTAGAAGATGAGATTAATTCATTTTACCATAAGGAAGGAAGCTAAGATACGAAATCTTTTAGGGTTATTCACTTGTACTTGAACAATTATGACAGTTTTTTCTAGAAACAGCCTTCCACATTAGATCATGGCTTTACATGTATCTTCACAAGATTTCAGTGAAAACTCGAGGCTCTGATACATTCAGCAGTAAGGGACTCCAGCTGCTGTGTTCAATGTGTCCACACCAGTCTGTGTCATGCCTCCAATCACCGTTCACATGAATTAGAATTGAAGGTATATTTCTTCCTGTAACTTTCTGAAAACAACATTCAGTACTAGTTACTTTATATAATACATATGTATGTATATATATGTATGTATGTATGTATGTATGTATATATATGTATATATATATATTTGATGACTAAGTTTTATAATAAGGAGTAGGGACATTAAAGACTGTTTTTCCTCTTCCTAGTCTTAGCTAAAGCCACCTACTTAGTCCGACACATGATGAAGCCGTATAATTAGACAACATGGTATTAGCTCACACGGGCAGAACTGACATTACTGGCATTTTTAATTTTTTTGTTCTGTAATCCACTTACTGAGATTCATCACTGTGAGCTCTCCAGGATAAGGATAGTGGAGTCTCTCTGCAAAGTCCCGACAATACCACACAAGAAGTTCCTGGTTGGCAGGGATAGGCTTAATAGTGTAGAAGTAGATGTTCATCCCGTTCTGACAGGCAGCCAGGTTTTGCTCCCGGGCAGAGTGAGCTGGATTCACGTAGCGCATCCAGTTGCTTTTCTCCTCATTAAAGCCATCAATGAAGTGGTGGAACTCCTGTCTGGAATAGATCTGTTCAAAAGAGAAGACAGATGCAGTGTGAAAGGCAGCAGGCCCAAAGCCATGGGGAAGCTTCCCAGGACTGCTCAGAATGAACACAAGGGAGCCACGCTGTACTCATGACCCCAGCCCCCACTGCTGATCGGGTGGAACCCATGCTGAATCAGCAGAAATGAGGGCGGAGACAGGTACACAGTGTTAGTTACCTTTCCATTTCAATTTTATGGTCTTTTCATGTTGGGGAGGGTATTGGATATAATAATAATAATAATAATAATAATAATAATAATAATAATAATCCCAGTCAATGAACAGCCAGGAGTGGATGAAACTACCGTCGAGAAGGTTCTACTCTTGTGACAGTGGCGAATATCGAATAGGAGCCTCAGCCCAGCAGAGTTCCAACTGTGCTGACTTCTAGTGCTTTGAGTCACTGGGCACACCAGCCCAGAGGACTGCGTCAAACTGAGTCTCACCTTTTTTCTATGGCCTCTGTACTTGTGTTTCCTACACCTCCGCCCGGGGCTTAGACTCTGCAAACATCCTCCACCCCTCACCTGAGTCCCACAGTAACACTTGTTCAGATGAATACTTGGAACCCTGCCTTTTTGTGGAAACACTGGGTGGGGCAAAGGTGAACTTCACCTGCCATAACAAAGTGGCATAACTGGCACGGAGGCCAAAGTTTGACAGCCTATTGAGAGGTAGCTTTTCCTCTTGGTAAACACAGGCAGCCGTGTGCCTCTTTCATGACGAAGGAGTAGACAGATTCGCCCATAGCTATGAGGAGGTTGGCATACACAGTCAGCACACATAAGAGCCACGAGTTTGGGCTTTTGGAAAAAGAAAAGAAAGCAGATATATGGTTCTTGTAGAGAAGAACTCGGAGTCTGTCCTTCAGCATTGCTACCTCTGAGTCACAGCTGTACTCACCATGCTTGGTTAAAGGCAGAGTTAAGATCAGGGCAGAAATACATTCCTACTGAAACCAAGGGGTAAAAGACTCACTCCTTATCCTCTCCAGAAAAGCTCCGTTCTTTGAAGAACCACCGCCTTCCTTGAGAGCTTGCTTTACACACAAGACAGTCCCCAAGAGGTACCGGCTTCCTCGCTCACCCCAGGGATTTTGCTCTACAGGGCAGCAGGCTATTTGCTCTATTCTTAGTCACACACTGGCTGTGTGACCGTTTCTGTATTTCTCTCCAACGTTATCAGAAATAAAAAGGAACTCTGTCCCTTTAATACAGGCAGTAAACAGCAGAATCAGTTTCTTTTAAGAGTGACTTCCTGTGAATTGTGAGGGGGGTGCGTGTGGCTTCATCAAAGCAGCCTGCAGAGCTTCCGCGGTGTGTCTTGTTAAGAGAAAATGTAACAAGACAGGCTGGATTCAGCTATCAAGAGGGGTTTTCAAGTTTGTTTACTCTGATGCGCAAACTTCCAGGAACAAGGGGTTCCATAGCTCTTACACCAGGGCAGAAACAGCTAGCAGACGGTATGTTGATCCCGGTAGGCTTTCCACGGCTATGGTTTACTGTATCCTCATTTTAAAAAGGCCCATGGATGTCATGAAAGTCACACGCACCCCAGAAAATAGAATACCTTTGTAAAACACACACCGATGCCTGCCTTTTCATCTAGTATCAAGAAGGCTAAACACGAGCTGATTCATACTACAGTTACAAGAAATGTCACTAGGTTCTCAACCTGAGCATCCCTTTGTGTAATTTGCATGACACCCTTTAATTCCTCACAACAGACAGATGTTCCTATTCCTGCTTGACAAATGAGGATCTTCCAGCCTGTAATAAGATTTACTCCCTGTCTTCATTGCATGTGAACAACTGACTTAAATAATTCCTCCCAAGGGAAGCCTTTTAGTTACTTCGTCTAATTATTTTTGTAAATCTTTAAATAAAACAGAGCTGGAACAGTAATGGGAGATCCTTTGGTGCTTTTTGACTGTTTTCAAAACGACAATGTCAGATTGTCTTCATTCAGACCAGTTGAGGCCCAGGTTAATCTAGTGACGGGGCTCCCATCTGAGAACACCAATAAAGGCGAGACCACTCATGCTCAGACTGAGAATCTTGGAGCAATGTATTTTAACACCAAGTAAGTATCAAATAACTAAAAAAAATAGAGAACAAATACTTCTTAAGACTACAACTGCAGTTGCATAAGTAGTAAGGAAGTTTCTGGAAACAAAACATCCTAGATGAAGAAAGACTCTTTCAGGAATAGGTAATTTCTTTTAAACCAAAGTCTTTTTCTTAAGCAAAAAAATACCAGGCAGAACAAGCATAATCCAGTTTTACGATTTCTTTGGGCAATGTGTATTTCATGTCTGTGTGAGGAAAACAGCTCACTCAATTTGTATACATAGCTCTTTATTTCTAAACTGAGGAAAGTTGATCATGCCAGAGAGACATCGTGGGGAACAGTTTTTACCCATGAATACCATCTCCTAGGTGACCTCAGCGTCCTTTGCTAACCCTGACATCCCAATGGCATAGGCCAGACCTTTAGAATAGCTATTCTAGCCGAGTCTACCATCTTACAGGCACTGGAGAATCTTTCTTATGCTCAGCAACTTCGATACTGTCAAGTGTAAGAGTTCTATGGTACAGATGGATTTAAATAAAACTATCTCCATGATTCTTCTCAGTTCCACTAACCCACCAGCTACCTATCCTCTGTGAGTGACATTTCTCTTCGAGATAATTCATTTAGGATAACTCTTCCATTCAAATGAAGTTAACTCAGCAAGAAATCAAGAAAGGGTGAAATCTAAGGGTTGGTGACTCATTACTACTTCCTCGAAGAGAAATGCAAATGAGCCTGCCCTTGAAGCAAGCAGCAAACTGTTTCCTTTCCTCACAGACCTGTATGCAATGAGTTGCAAAAATGGAGATTCACAGGTAGTCCACAACTAACCACCTCCAGGTAATATTTCCAGGCAGAGCGTTTGACCAACTTTACTGAACTTGTTCAGAATTCCAATGTCTCCTTGGGTGAGCCTTGTCATTTCTCATCACAGGTTGAAAAGGAAGTGAGCCTGTTCTTTAAGCTCCATTTACCCCCTATACTGAAAAGTCTTAAAAAATGTTTTCTTACTTACCCGCCAAAAATACTTCCTGTTGGCATTCTTGGGAACTGTGTCATTGGTGTAAACTTCGCCGATCAGGGGTCCAAACCGCGTTCCCTTCGGTATGTACTCCTTACTCACCACACCGATAACCTAAAGGGAACAAAATATGAAGGCTGAGATGTCGATCTAGCTAGTTCAGTGAATTAATTCAACTGTCAGTTGATAACCCAGCAGGGTACCATCGATGCCTCCACAGTTAACAGTAAGCTTTGGGACAGTCATCTTTTAAAGTCGTCCAAGTGCTGAAATAGTCCAGGGGATTGCTTTCTAGTGACTCTGACTCTGCTATATTGCTTCTCATGGTGGAAGATCAGGAGATGAGCACTCCGTTCTAAGAGAATCAAATGACTGAGAGAGATGTCAAGATTATTGCCTTCAGCTCCCTAGTTCCCTCCTTCTCCCTCAAACCATAAACACAATGTGCTTAAGGGGAATATGAGAGTTTTACCTCAGAAACCAAAATAATGCTCTTTAGTTGTTCCACAGAGGCTGAGGGAACCAGAAACCAAACACATTAAGGTTTTTTTGGTATTCTGGGTTTTTTTGTTTTGTTTTTTTTTTTCTTTTTGTTTTTTTAATTCCAGATGACTTCTCCCTCCCCTTTCCCTCATAGCTTGTAAGGGTTCTTTACTAGAAGAAAGATCTTTCAAGTAACTTTGTTCTTCTCTAACATCTACTCAATGGTGGTCAGAAGTCCCTCTTTGAAATGGAATCTGTAATGAGGAGACTGTGGCTTCTAAAAGATGTGGCTTCTAAGATCTGAGGAAATGACCTTTTCAGACTGAAGGCCGCACATTCTGACTCTGTGGGCTTTGCTGAAGAAACATGGTAACTAAGGCGACTCTTCCTTGAGTGTAACTTTCTTTTTAGGGTATCAAAAAAAACCCCAAAAAACTCTGACACAAACCAGGAAGTAATTCAAATGAACCCCAAGTGACTCTGTACACCTCTCACGGAGCCAGGCTTTTTTTCTCAATTTAATTTTGGTTCTGGTTCAAAACAGTAAGGAATAACTGACTGACATGACCAAGGGCAAGGTACTTTTCTTTTTTCTTGGTGGCTCTGCTATGATAATATACCTGAACAGTAGGTGGAAAGAAGCAAACCAATGGCTCTTCAGGCAGTTTGAGTGGAAATCTGAGACTTGGGTTATGATATGCACTGGTATTCAGTCTCATCAAAAATTAAACTTGGGTCTAGTGTGGAATAAACACACCTGAAAAGCGAGGACAGGCGACTCTCATAACAGGTGTCTTTTTTAATCATCAGATGCCATTTTCTTAAACAATTTAATATTCAATACATGTTAATGGGGCATTCTTGGGTCAGGAAAGGGGGAGAGGAGAAATTCTCTATATCCAGCACAACTCGAAACAGACTCATTGAGTTAAAGGTGTTATTTTTGGTCCTGTATGAATTTGTGGCAAAGGTCTGAAAAAGGCAGATGTTCGTCTCCTCCTCTGCCCTCGTCACATCTGTCTATTCTACCCTTGTCACATCTGTCTATGCTTCCAGGAACACCTCATCATTGGTGCTGTCTGCTAACAGCCTAGCTTTGGGGAAACAGGAGCATCTCAGAGCAGAGACTCTGGAGATAAAAATGTACACAGAAAGCTTGATTAGATTTCTCCCGTCCCAGGCTTGGCTAGGGCAAATTATTGAACCCACTCTGTAAAATCCATGGAATTGTCTTCTATAATACACAAATTATTAGACATTTACATTTGAATGCTTATTCCATAATATTAAAATGCCAAGCTGGAAAAACAAATAATGCCATTTGTCAGGGAGCCAATAATTAGCAGCTGATAATTTCAACATATCCACTTTAAAGCAGTAATTTTAAGAAAGGCACTCGACTGGTTCATCAACTTTGTTTTAAATTATAGCCTCCTGTGCACAGTTTCTTGGGAGTCAGAGCTTGATTACCAACGACGAGCAGTACAATGAGGTCACAGCTTCCCTTCCAGATTGCCACTCTTTCTACAGAAGAGACTCTTGGTTTTCATCTATCGATTTTAACGCTAACAAAAACACATTGTCCTGTGGCCGAAAAGAAGTTAATTAGAATCTTGGTCCTACAAAGAGATGTGGGGAGGGATAAAGAAAAACAATGTAGAGAAGGTACAAGCTACCTAGTACCTTTTAGGCACAACCATGGAATTGGGACCGTAGACGTTTGAGTCAGTGTGTGGAGTACCTGCCATCTATAACCTTACAAATGAAACTCAACAAACAAGTCATCTGAATGAGAAAAAATAGTAGCCAGGAATTTTGGGGTGGCTTCAAGTCCCAGACACTCTGGAGGCGGGGGCAAGAGATTAGTGAGTCCAAGGTAAGTCTGGGAAATATAACCAGACCAAAATGCAATATTAGATGATTTTTATGAATACAATAGAACTTTAGTAATTAGAATTCCTACTACACACAGAGCCGAGGAATGCGAGAAAATTTACACTGATAGATAAACAAAGATACACAATTCAGCATTCTGAGGTTAGAGGGACCCTGGAGCTTCGAAATCACCCGTCTATCACTAGGTGTGGTGGTGCTTGCCTCTAATCATAGCATGCAGGAAGATCAGCAGCTTGTGGCCTGCGTTCCGACTACAGACATCAAGATTCTATCTTAGAAAAGAACGTCAAATAAACCACCTATAGCCATTCCAAGTTCAGCATGCTAACAACACACCGTAAACACCTTCACATCTAATCCGTGTCTGATTTGTTAGTCAAAGAAGGCATAAAAACTGCAGCTCTTAGGTTATGGTGATTGTGGGGTGTCTTTGGATGGGGATAAGAGCCAGGGTTGTTCTTAATGGAGAGTAGGAAGCAGATCCAGATGAGTATCTTAGCCCAACCCCATCTCCCTAGCCCATTGTTTACAGTGTCCTACCCTAGGAACAAGCAAAGGGCACAGAGAAACTTGGCCTGGGCTTTGAGTTACACAGTGGTAAAAAGACTTAATTAGAGGGTGCTCACCTAACCGAGGAAGGAAACTTCACTGGAACTGACCAGGGTCCTAAAGAATTATTCCTGGGGATTGGCTACTGTGTGCCTTCCCTAAACCCATAAGTAAGAGAAAGAGGCCTCCTAAGACTGCCCAGGCTTCTTCTGCCCCCACAGAAGCCCTTCACGGCTTGCTTTACGTGCTGAGCCGATCCCCTCTGCCACCTGGGCACATCTGTCTCTGTCAGTGGCTTTGGCTAGAGGGAACACAAACTGGAGCTCGGAGACGAAAAGCAGAGCTTCTTTTTAACTTCACAAAATAATGCAGGCGGAGGAGTGTGGGTATAGAATGAAAGTCCGATGATAAGGACAACATAGGTTTGTTTGTTTGCTTTAAAAACAAACCGCCATTTAGAGAGCACGTGATACACAAGCCCAGTAGAGAGCACCGGGATTTGAAAGGAGACACTCAGTTCCAAACGTGGCCTGAGTTTCCTCACTTCAAATTAAGATTACTTTAATTACTTGCTGTTTTTCTCCTCCCCAAATCTCACCTAACAATTAGATTTTCTTTCCTGTATTTTTACTATAAGGCTACAGGCCGAGATGTCAAGTCTGTACTTCAGTCTAGTTTTCAAAGGAATTAACAGGTGTTTTTGAAAGGTCTCCTGCTTCGTTATCTTTATATGAAGGGAGATACGGTGGTGTTCGGGCATACAGTGCCAAATAAAAAAAACGTCTGGCGGTGGAATTGCATGTTAGTTGGAGATTCCGTACAGATGGCTCAATTTAATAATGGACTTCAATCAGAATGGACACCACGTCCCTAGATCCTGCCTGATATTTGTCACTACTCAACTCCATACCAGAGTCACAGAGGAGCCACACAGTGCCTGAGGACCAGCCACCTCATCTGACAGCAGAAACTTGTCCTGGATACTTCTCCTAAACCTCCAATGTCAAAATTGATATTTTTTTTTTTTAGTACAGTCAAATATTCAGAGATTATTTCAGGAGGCTGAGGGGGAAATCCCCACAAAAGAAGAACCCACCAGGTTAAACGTTTTACAAGTTTTGAATAGCATGCTTGTACTTGGTTTTAGATCTGGAAATAGGAAGTAAGAATGATCAAACGGCCCCAATAAAAGCACAGAATGATTCTGAGCCAGAGCTAAAAATTAACGTTAAGATCAGAAATACAGTTCACATGTTTTGTTTTTAAACCGAGGGGGGTGGGGCGGTGGGAAGGTGCTGACACATAGCACAAATTCATAATGAAAAATGATCTTGTTTTAAAAAAAAATCCCCAGGATGTCAGCACACAATACATAAAGTAACAGCTTTTGCTATTTTAATGAAAACATTTAAAGATGGGCAAGATAGATCAGTCAGATAAAAACTACACGTAGAAAGGCCTTTCCACGTTTTCATGGCTCCTGGAACTCACAGAACTAACTGAACAATGGTAATGTAAACATTTCATCCATCCTAGATGCTTCTGGCCTGGAACTGGTTTGCAGCTATCACACCCTCAATGGCTCAATTCTGTCCTCCTCTTTCACCATCCGAGGGACCTGTCCCAAAGTTCAAAACAGAAGGAGACAGAGGGACGGGAAAACAGGCACACATTTTGGTATATGCTTAGGACAGGGTGATACTTAAATTTTGTTTCCTGGTTGCTTTCATGATTGAGGACTGAAGAGGTGCCACCACAACTGTTCATTTTATTTAAGTAAAATCTAGAGCAGGATCAAAGGATCCTGACTTTCTATGTGTTATGAAGGACCCCCCTTCAGAAACACAAGTACTGTCTCTTTCTAGTCGCTTAACATACAGAGATGGGAAGGAGTTCAGCAGAAAAGAAAAAGAATCAAACAGGCTTAGTGAAAAGATGGGTCTGAACTGTGTTAAGATAAATAAAGCCACAGTGACACCAAGAGGGACCAGCGTAGCATGATCTAGCGACACCTGGAGCAGTCAGAGACCTTTGCCCCCAGTCTGAGGCTGGCTGTAACCATAGCCTGTGGGGAAGCTGACTATCTCTCTGAACCTTGGACTAAATGATCTAATAGTATAAGTCCGTTCAGCCATGGTGTTCAGGAGAACAACAAAAACTGAAAAACTTAAAAGGGCTGACCTGAGTAGGACACTGTAGGAGACCAAAGCAGATGACCAAAACCGGGAGTCTTTACTGCTACAGGGCAACATGAATGACCCTTTTCGAAAGAACCAATATTTAGGCAAATCTGATGGGGAAGAATACACTACACCTTCTAAAGCCACAGCCAGCCCTCAAATACCCAAACAAACGCCACATTGACTCCACGGGTTACATGCTCAGAGACTTTCTATTGAGAAGAATGTTGTTTTCAGAAAGTGGTATAATTAAGGGTGACCTCTGGGGTGACTTTTTTTTTTTGGTGATATTTATAAACAAAGTACAATTTAAAAATTGCTTTTCATACAACACAACACTAGTCTCCCATCAGAAATAAAACAAAGAGTGGAGGTTTAGTGAAACTCAAGGCAGAATTCCTCTCTGTAAGTTTAGATCTCCGTCTCTTCCTCCTCCCTCCTTCTCCCAAAACACTGAACTCAGACACACAAACAGGAAAGAGACAAGTCTGGGGATTCTTTCCCATGTTGTCGCTTAGAAAAGGGGGAAAGTGACCTGCCTAGTCATAATACATACTCCCAGGAGCAAATCTGGAATCCTTTTATCACAGGATTCCCTCTTTTCAGTGCTCCCCAAAGACAGTAAGTAACAGAAACAACAGCACTGTGGGTTATGGTGATGGTGGGAAGTCTCCTGAGGGCTAGCCTCAGCAACTTAGTCCATCAGGAGAGCAACTGCAGCAGCCAGATTCTCAGAGCAAGAACTAATTTTGCAAATCACTTCCCGGCCACACGTCACGCCAGTTCTAATTATTATATAAAAGGCTAAACGCAAATCAGGTGCTCCTCAGGTGCTTGTCCCTTTGATACAAAGAGTGTACCCACTTCAGAAGCCATAAAAAGTGGGCCTGCCAGCCTGGCCAAGGCAAAGGAGCTGCCACAGGTAAACGGTGGTTAGTGAAGTCATCCTGACAGAGGACACTTTTACGTGACCCTCTTCCTGGTTAATGCCATCACCTCAGTTCATAAACACGTCAAGGTTTTGAGAATAATTTTAGAAACCCAGCTAATAAAGCTGGCTCGTTAAAAGAATAAAGCCATCTCATGAGCAAAGGGAAAACCTCTTTTTCTAAGAAAGTTTCTTTCCTTTAAAGCTGTCGTCCAAGAGGGCCAGTGGGTGAAGCACTGAGCCCCTTTACAGTGCTGCCCACCAGCGCCGCAAGTCAGCGTTTCCAAGACATATCAACTTGCCAAAAGATTTAACTGTTTACTAATTAATATAGAACAGCTGACGGGAGGGGGAAATCAATAGGAATTGGCTTGAAGAGAAAGCAATGAAAACAGCCACTGGAGCGATCAATTATTTGCCAATGCATATAAATTCTCATGGTTCTCAGAGATAGTAGGAGAGCTGGCCCGATTGCCAGTCAGACTTCAGGAAGGCAGCCGGCTTACCTCTTTGCTGTTGTTGGCGGCATACTTGAAAAGCAGGTTCCTTGGTAAGGATGCCTCGGCTTGAACAGAAGTACCCCCGTCGGCGCCGGAATCCCAGGGGTGGTCGTTCACTATGTATGTACACTTCTCTTCAAAATCGGCCTCTGTCCACGCTGTCATATCAGCGTCCTCCATATCCATTTTCATGGTCCCAGCCGTCTCTGTCAATCCTTGAAACTTCACGGAGCCGGAGCTACACTTGGGGGCAGCCTGGAAGAGAAGAAGCTTTTAATCCCCATTGTCCGGCGTTCCTGTGCCTCCCTCTTAGAGGCTATGACTAACACAGTACTCTGAAGACTTTAAAAGCTGATGGAGTACTTGTACAGTTGAGTAAGAGTCCAAAGCCGTGTAAAGTAGACTGCCTTGAAGAAGCACGATTTAAAAATGCAACCCTTGGCTGATAAAAAAAAAAATGTGGATGTGTATGGTAATCTCATCCGGAGAGAAAGAGCTACCTTTGAACAATCCTTGGCTTTACCTCTCAAGGCAAAAATGCTTTGTGGGCGCTGCTGCGTCCTGTGTCCCGGGACGCCCGGGGTCATGGCCGCCCAGACCCTCAGAGCTGTGGAAAAGCTGCCTCAGAGAAGTGTCACAAACAAGGGGAGGAAGAGGCAGGGGCGCTGTCTGCGACTGAATGAAGCTAAAAATGGAAAACGCGTGTGGTGCAGGAGCGGAACCTAGCCTGCCTTTTCCAAATGGGGAAAACTGAACTTTCCCACCAGCTCCCTACGCGAAACAACTTTCAAAACAACTGGGTTCCCCACCCTCTGCCGCGCGCGCGTTCAGTCTCTTTCATCCTCCAGCAGACAAGCCTGAGAGGGGTTGCATCCTGCCAGCATCCTTGAGCACCAGCCTTCCCGAGCTCCCATGGACCACAGGAAAAGAAAATTTGGGTGAAGGGGGAAACACTCAGCAGCTTTTTTTTGGGGGGGGGGTCGGTAGGCATCTCGAGCCAGATAGGAAAATTAAAAACAAAACATTAAAAAAAAAAGTCAATAGAATTCCCTGAAGAGAATTCCTTTAGGAGCCTTCAGCCACAAATAGCACTTTCTATTTAAATGTGAAAGTGCATGAATTCCCAGAAGTCACTGAAGTGGCACAGTTTACTGTAACTAAAGTTATACAGAAGACTTGGGGATCCTCCTCTTATCTGCTTTCGGAAAAAGTCCTTTCCAAAGAGGAAAAGCAAAAACGATAAAACAGTCTCTGCAACGTATTCCCACGTAGACGCCGCAGATAAAAATTAGGAATAAGGCTATCCATGTAAGAACGTGCTCCTGTGAAAATGTAAACATAGTACTGCGGGAGTCCCTCCAGCTGGTTTTTACAGTTCCGCACATCTTACTCCTAGGAGGGGAAAGATGTTCACTTGTCCTTGTCCTGGTTACAGCTTAAACTATCTTATTTTCATTTAGTTCCAACATGTAAGGTCATGCTGGACAAACGATGTTAAATACAATTGAAAACCTAAGCCAACCCGGGATTACTTTACTGGCAGCGGGCGGGGAAGCGGACAAGAACCACTACTGAAATTTCAGTGAATTGACAATTATGTCTAGAACTGAAAGGGTTAATGATTCATACGGAAAAAAAAGTCTTCTAAATGTTTGACAGTGCTCCGCGCACTAAAGCAGAAGCGTTGGTTTCTACTGTGGCTTCATTCTTTAAAAAAAAAAAAAGAAAGAAAAAAGAAAGGGAAAGAAAAGTAAAGTAAAAAAAGAAAGGAAGAAAGAGAGATTAAAAAGTTTTCAAATCATGTTCAAAACAGAATCTGGTTCCTTACCAAGGTCGTACCCACACGTTTTTCCAAGAGAAGATCCAACATCTGAGATAAGCCTCGCTCATGTCCACCCAGTCCACATGCTCCCGCGTCCCTGCCGGGCTGAGCAGTACTGACGCGCACCTCGGCGGTCCCTCCTTTTCTACGGCCGCGGGCCGGGCTCGCTCCGGGCGGACAGGTGCTGCGCGCTGCTCTTGCGTCTCCGCGACACTGGAGGGCCGAGTGTCACGGCAGCAGTGTCTGTGCGAGCGAGCGAGCGAGCGACTGACTACTCTTCCCCCTCCCTGCCCTGCCGCAGACTTCTTTACCAACACTGACGGTCTGATTCACTCCTACCAGCCGCCGCGATGGGGGCGTGGCCGCACCTGGCCAGCCCAGCCGTGCAGCGTGGGGTTCAGGGCTTCCCCCCACCGATTGCGACCCGCGGCAGCTTCCTCTGTTTGCAAATGGATTTCAACAGGGACTGGGAATCTTCTTACTTCCCTTTGCAGGCGCTTGCCTTCCATGTTTACTCACACTGCGATTGTATTCTAAGTCCTCCAGATCGCTAGCTTCCTGTCGCCGCAGAACGGGGCGGGGTGGGGGACTCCTCCTCAAAAGAAAACCCTAGTCACCTAAACTCGGCGTCTCAATTACAGCATCCGACATACTTCGAAGGAAAGGGCTACTACAATATTTTTGGCAGCACATGCAATACAATGTCGCTGTGTAATCCCGGAGTCATTGCCAATAAAATAAATATTCTAAGGCGGTTCTCCTCTAGTATTAAACGTGTAGGATTTCATTTCTCCTGCTAACAGAATACATTCAGTTTGGGTAGACCTAACTTCCTCTTTTCAACCATTTGGAAATAGGGAAACAGGAAAAAGTTATAATCATATATACTGGTTTTGTTGTCCCTGCCTCTCATCCCCAAACCCACAGCCGGGCTTCTGGGCTTGTACATACAATGGAGAGTAGGAATGCTTCGCAGTTGGGGGGGGGGTGGTTGGACTGAAGGCAGTGAGTGGAAAGCTGTTGGAGGCAGTAATTAGTGGGGCTCATTCTGAGCCTGGCCGGCTTTTCCTTCAGCCCCAGTCTGTCTTCTGGAGAAGGAAGGACATCCTGTGATGATGGCATACAATGTCCTGTTTGTTTATTATTAAGAGCGTGGACCTTGCATTCCTGCCTCTCATTACAAAACAAACCAGATGCGGTACTTCCTTCAATGGTCTTTTGCCTTCAGCAGGGATCCTCCAATTCACAGAAACAATACTGTCGAGGGCCCATTTATAGCCAACATCCCATCACGACATTTTGATCAGAGAAATTCAAGTCTCCCCCTTTTCCTGCTTGCCGCATCGCAGGTCACCCCCACCCCCACCCAGCAATTTTAAAAAATCATCTCTCCCAAAAGTTTACATTGTGGTATCTTTTCTAGTATTCTAAACACACGAGGCATACACACCCACTCACATCCAGATCCACACCCACATTCACACACCCAGACCCAACCTAATGATACCAACTTAGTCATACAGTGAAGTGGACATCTGAGTATTTGTTTACAGGAAGAAATGAAACAAGCGAAACAAAAGCCCAACTCAATCATAAAGACAGGCCTGTTTATCTGTTTTCCTTTCAAGAAACTTTCCCAGAATTTTTTTTTTGAGGGGAGGGGTACGTGGGAGGTAGAAGATTGTATCACAGAAAATGATATGTGCATCTGAAAATCCTTCTACAATCTGTGTGGTTCAGAACAATGAAATTTATACCAGGGGACAAGAGTAGAACACACTCCCTGGGGGCTGTAGGTCCACCTGTTATTACATTTTCTGCCAGAGGGGGCGCTAGCACCAAGAGGAAACAGGCTGTTAGCTTGCTCTTGTGCCAGGGGTATAAAACTGAATGAACAATTCTTAAGAGTTCTCAGAAAGGTCCAAGTGATAATTAAACAAAAGAAATCCAGCGTCCTGCAGAGGGTTTATTAACCGATGCTGAGTCAGCACCACCACGGACAGAAAAACAATGTAGTCATCCCAAGGGCTGGCCTGCTGCTAGCTATCTCTACTGCACAGCAGTTAACTCAGTTTTTCTTTTCTTTCTTTTTTTTACCCCCTCTTTTCCTTTCAGTTTTCCTTTCAAAACTCTGCTCTTGGGGCACGGATACCATGCAAGTGTCAGTGATTTCACCACTGTGGTGTAAAGAAATAAGCAAAGGGTGGCATTCAGAGCGGGAAGAGGGCTATTTTAAGCCAAATGTTTGCTTTAATGACTGGAAGATGCCTGTGAATCAACTCACTGTTAATTAATATCAGCCTGTGCTCACCTTCCGAGGTGGTGAAACGGGCTTGAGTCTAGGGAGACGCAAACATCAAATATCAGTGTGAGGCTTACCCAGGCAACCCTAAAATTAGTTCCAGGTGTTCCAGCTGTGCTGGACAAAGCCATAGGTGAAACTATCAGGAAGAAAAAAAAATAGGATACAGTATTGGAGTATAACATCCTTGGAGTGTTTGCTTCTTGTTACAAGGAGATGAGGGAAAACAAGACAAAACAAATAGCCCTAGGCCAATTTTTGATGATTGTGGTAGTTAAGGCGAGACAGCAATATAGGTTGAAATGAAGGGCACCCAAAGAGAAAGGAAGTACGGTCAGATTCAGCAAAGTCACATTCATATTATAGTACTTAGGTATATCCAGAGCAGAACAGCTACGCAGGGCCTGACTGTGGGCAGAGTGCCACCCTGCACTCCAAAGGCTGGAGCCCGGCACCCCGGATGCGGACTAAAGCTAGGAGACAGGAAGGCGCTAGCACTGGCGCGCAGTAGGAAGTACGGCGGTGGCCGCGGTCTGGAATCTTAAGCATTAAAATGTTTCTTCTAAGCAACCACTGGGTGCAGTTTTAGTCGTTTTATCATTATCTCCGTGTTAGGACACCCCAACTTCCGCAGTTGTCTTTATTCATCAGTTGTTCTCCCTCAGAGTTCCCTCAAGCATCTGTGAAATGGTAGCCCTTCACGATCCCAATAGCTCTGTTCTCAGAAAGCCCGGTCCCTTTCTTTTGATGCATCATCAAAAACTGACATTCGTTCAATTTCAGCTCCTGGGCCAGGTTCCCCGCCCCTTTTGTCTTTGGGTGGGTTGGGAATCACTCTGTAGGCGGCCTGATGCCTGTATGAGCAAAACGACTATCGACTATCGTAGCTATTGAGGCATGAAGGGAACCTGAGCACCGAATCTGGAGACTGGACTCCACTTGGGGTTTAAAAAAAAAAGCTTGTTTTCCCCCTAAGGAAAGTAAGAAAAAAAAAAGGGATAAAACATGCTCAAGATGAAACGAGTTTTCATTTTCTAATTCAACTCCGGCTATAGGCAAACAAGGTCAATGACAGGCTAACCACATCAGTAGAACACCCCCCACCCTCTTCCCCACTCCCGGCTCACCCACCCACCCTCAACCCCCCACACCCATTTCCCACTTCCTGTAAGCTAGGCATCTTCATGCTGGTAAACATTTGGGGACCAACTGTAAGCCTGAGCCTTAAAGAGGGGCACTGTGTCTTTGAAGCCCTCCCACATGTCTCAAAGCCAGGCTGAGAACTGGAGGGGCACTTGGCTTTTAAACTTTAACAGCCTTTTCAACTCCAGTCAACCGGGCTTGGCTTCTCTGGCTGCCTTCCGTTTTTAAAAGCCGGACAAGAAGAGCAAGTCATGTGTGAGTGAGGGAGAGAGAATGTATGTATGACACATGCTGTGTTACAATGCGGCATGTGTGTCATGGGTGTGATATGTGTATGATATGTTTCAATGATGTGTTAAATCAATTTAAAAATAGCATAAGCTTCCTTGGCGTGACACACAGCTTACCTCCCCCAAAACTGGGACAAACAATGTCAGGGCCTAGACTTTGGAATGGTGATCCTAAGAGCCTGTGGGACAGCTTAGAATGATGTCACTGTTTTGACTTCCTGAAGAAGGGAAACAAAGATTAAGTAAATTAAAGTAAGAGCTCTCTTCTCTGTCGAGGAATGTACTGAAGACAAGCACTTTCCTAAGGCCCATAAAAACCTTCAAGATGGCTGCGAAGTCTGGGCTTCCGGCACTGTCTGTGTCACGACACCTCAGCATATTTTGGTCCTGTCCCAGTTTTGGTTTTATCTAATTATTCACATATTTTTAAGCTATTCACTCAGCTGAACATCCACCAACTTAACAAATAATGCCAACAGTAACCATCATGTCCCTGGCATTTGTGGGGGAAACCACTGTGGGTTTCTAAGATCCGATTGCCTTTCTAACTATGTTTTTATTATGATGATTCAGTTGTGAGAGGGATTTTAACTCCTGAAAAGGCTGTGGGAAAAGCAATCATTTCTGAACCCAGAAGACATCTAGTCTGAATTTGGTGGGAAAAGGAATGAGCCTGAGCTAACAGGAGCCAGGACATACTTAAGGAGAGAGAGGCATCAGGGCAGGTGCACACTCATATGGCCCATCCTTGAAAATTCTCTTCTCAGGGTCCAAGGGAGGAAGGATAGCTTCCATACCAGTGAGAGCCTGGGACCAATGTATGTCTCTCTCTTTCAGTGGGAGGAGAGGCCTCACAGCAAGGAGAAAGGCTCAGGGTGGAAAGAAAAAGATGTTCACAAAGCCTGGGGCTCAATTCTTCGCACTGCATAAAGCAAATAAAGTAACAGATGCCTGTAATCTCCACATGGGGGTGTTGAGGCTGGAAGATCAAAAATTGAAGGTCATTTTCAGCTACAAAGCAGGTTAGCCTAGGATAGAGGCTCTGTCATGGAGGAAAAAAAAAGGCTGATGAATACTTTGAATACTTCTTATCCTTTCTAAGGGAAGATCGAAGACAGAAGAAGATGTGTTCCTCTGAGCGTGCATGCATTTGCTCGATATGTGCACTGAAATTCTCTGGGAGTTAGAAACAGATAACGAGAACCAAAGAAATAATAGTGTATTCTTGAATCACTGACCGCTGTCCCACTCACAAATTCTGCTCTGAGGGGTATAGTTCTTTACCTGAGCTGAATACCAGATTTAAGACAAAACCCCACTTCCCCGCCAGGTAAACTGTGGGCCAGCTTTGCAGAATTGTAGAACACACATGCTTCCTGGCTTTGCTCACAATAACTAGACTTCACCTGCAACCATGACCCTAGGAGATGGCAGCTCGCAGGCATGCCTACTGCCTAGGAAAACCACACTGCAACTTGTGGAACCCAAAACTCAAGAGTTCTGAGTGTCACAGCAGGCTTAGACAGTGGGAAGGAAGCCCATGGCAGAATCTTTTATGTTAGGCCTGCAGTCTAGGCCTGGAGTCTGGAGACAATCACTAGTCCTTCAAATATTGCCTTTCCCACCTGAGAGGCTGAGGGGTAATAGAGGAAACAAGGAAACAATGGTATTACAATAACAGGCCTCATCTACTAGACACCTTATCTTCTGGAAAAAACGCTCTACTATTGACTTCGTATAAGCCTGATAACCCTTTTAACAGAAAGATAGTGAGGGGGTTCTGACCCATCAGCTCTGACAAAGAGAGTGGGAGATTCAGAAGCCATCAGCCTGGACTTATCTGCTCACCATCTACAGCCCATTGTTTCCTGAAAGGGCCTACCAGGGACGCTAGATGCCTATTAATGTTCAATAGCCGGCTTCCTTTCCCCTTAAGGTGCACCTGTGGAGACTGAGGGGCCGCACTGCATTACCTTAGAATGGGATCCACCACAGAGAAAGTAACAGCTTGGTGTTTTTTTAGGAGAGCTCCTTTGAAAAAAAGCAGACACTGTTTTTTAGGAGAGCTAAGCCCACGATGGAGGGCCATTAAAAGTATTAGAGTGTACACTGCCGCCAGGATCCTCCAGAGGAGAGCTGGGCTCTGACAATAGACAATTAAAGCTGGTAATCCCAGCGACTTGTTGCAGGTCTAATTCCTCCTAATTGTATTCAGGGATGAAGCAGGCTTGTCTAATCTCCCAAGTACCTGACCTACTTCGGAAAGGATCCTTCCAGCCTTCCGTTTCTTCCCATCTGGACCCCACTCCCTCTTCTACGATGTCCCTCTTCCCTGTGGCTTGAAATGTGAAGGGGGGGGAGTAAAGAGCATCAGGGAGAGAGCACAGGCTGCATTCAAATCAGTAACTGAGGGCCCCAGTTACAACACTAATGGTAACAGCTAAGCATGCTAATGGGCCGACCAGCAATTACACTGAACTTTGCTTTAGGTTCAACAAGTGGCACGAAGCACCCCTGGGATCCCACTGCTTGTTCCCAAGTGTGCATGGCCCCAGTGATTCTGCGTAGAGCTGAAGCCCCACTGACTGTACTAATATCAACTGGTCAGAGCAAAAGTTCACTTCATCCAGGATTCCAAAGAATTCTGCCCAACAATAGCATCTGGAATGCCAGAGAACCCTACAGATTCACTCAAGGTTTGGTCTTTGTGTCAACTTTGTATTCGAATGGTGGGAAGTTAAACTGAAATAGGGTCAGAATGTGGTAATACGTATGTGAAGGAGATCACAATAAAAGCCATTATCCGGTACAATTGATGTGATACAGACAAGAAGACAGAGTTCATCTGAGAAGCCTCATTCTGACTGGGATAAGGTGCTTGCTTTCTTTGCCTGCTGTGTCAGCAAGCACCAAGAGAATGAGTCTCAAGGCTGCAATTACTTTGGAGAAAGTATTTTTTCAGTGCTTACAAAACAAGGCACATTCAGTGCCTTTCATATATGCATTGGTCTTAAAACAGGCTTGATTTTACCCTTTCCATAAAAATTAAAAATTGTGTTTCATTTCTAAAGTGACCCTGCTTGAAAATAAATCATCAAGAGCTCACCTCTGGGTGAGAACATGTGTGCAAAGGGAGGGGAAACTCACAGCAACTGGAATCTGTCTCTAGGGAGTAAGGGCAGAATATTGCAGAGAGCTCGTTTGCTCTGAGGTAGTCTGAGCAAGCTGAACAAGTGACAGGCAGTCCCCAGCAGGGGCTCAACTGATAAACTGTGTCAAACTCCAACCATTTGTCAGCACCAGAGAGGGGAGAACAAGCTGAAAGATGGACTCAGGAAGCAGATTTATCTGGTGTAACACATTAACTAGTCTAAAGACCAGTAGATAAATGTAAATGCATTTATCCCTGCAAGAGAAGAACTAATCTCATCGGGGCTGCTGCGTAACTGGATGGTCTTCAAGCTTTCATCGCCTCGGGTGACTGACATGGTTGCTTCTTGATGTTCTTTCCAGAATATGGTTAAACAAACCAAAGATTTATTTCCCTGTAGACCATACTTTCATTAACAGTTAGTTTGCACTAATATAAAAAGTTGTTGCCAGACTTGAAGAAAGAGTTCTCCATTCTCTAGAATAGAGGTTTTCCAAAACTGTAAAAATTAATCACACACACACACACCCCAAAAGTAAACTTATAACTCAAACTGTTATACACAGTAAATGTACATTTTGCTTCATATTATTCCGAACATTCTTGGAAGCATTTTTAACATCAGAGGTTCCCATAAAAAGACATGACAGGGGCCACTAAACTATCTCTATTACTGTAAGCCTCCAAAGCTGGCTGAAGTCATGGTACAGGGCACGAAGCAAACACATGCTTCTAGGCCAAACTGTGCCTCAGAACACGAAGCTGTTGGTCCCCTTCTCCATGCTGGTCACTTTTGTTCTGTTCAAGTTTTTCCAGTATATTTCCTAGTAAATGAGATCATCTGTGCTCTTCTACCTGTTGTGAACAGTCATGGCTGTCACAAAACTCAACACTCAGCTCAGTACTGTATTAATGTCTGTATTAATACAGATCTGCATTAATGTCTACTGAATAGACATTAAAAGTGGCTCCCAGACCCTCTCTGTAAATGAGGCACTGAAACAGGCTCTGAAGACATTCCTGCTAGAGAAAGTATAGGGCACAAAGTCCACAGTCATAAAATTTAGGAAGTATTTCAGGGCAGAAGCCATTGACACAAGGGTATACTTCCGCCTCCCCACCCCGCACTTGAAAATACGTCCTTTCATTAAAAACAGGGCCTCACCATGTAACTCTAGCTAGCCTGGATCTCAATATGTAAGACCAGGTCTTGAACCCACAGAGATCTGCCTGTGTTTGTCTCGAAAATGCTGGGATTAACAGTGTGTACCACCATGCCAGGCTTACCTGTAGTAGACCTGGCAGGCACAGATGCACACCCAATTCTTGTTGGGTCTGCTCAGTCCTCTGACCTGTAAGCACACCCCCACACTGGTGGAATTCTTTCTGAAAGCTTTCCTGCCAGTCTTGGGCCCTTCCTAGCTACTTCACCGCATAGCAATTAGGTAAAAATAGAGAAATTAACCAATTAGACTCCTCGCCCCTTACTGAGCTGATAATTCTGACTTGCAAAATTGCTTTGGATAGGCAGAGAAGTTTAAAAGTAAAGTAAGTAAATCAAGCAACTACCTTGCATACGTTCTATTTGTTTATGTGTGCAAACAGTTTGACGAAGTAGACTAAAAAAATACTTTGCTCAGTGTTAGGATTTCCTCACATAATACTACTTTGTACCTAGTTTGGATTAGTGCTCAGAGTTTTAAACTATTAGAGACAAAGGCCTCCTTATTTTCTGCTAATAAGTAAAACACAAACAAACAAACAGCAGCACTGCAGGTGTTTGTAACAGGAAGACAGAGGAAAACATAATCACCGCTATGCCTACTTTCCTGAAGTGTTTCTGCACAGAACAGAATGCCTAAAGTCTCAGGGCTGCCGCCTCTGTAAATTCTTGTAGTGGTCTTTCTATGTTCGCCTTTTAGTCAATGTCCATCCAGCGAGATACATGGGTGTTTGTGTGGAGTTTTAGTTATGCTTAACTTTCTTGTAGTGATTCCTATGGTAGTCTTATGCTAGCTAGCAAGGTCTCTTAAATTTTGGAATGGGAGTGTGGTGTGGCAAGGAAGCTCTCTGCATTGCCACCCAAAACAGAACCATCTACACTCAACTAAGAGCAAGATTCCTCCCTCTGTAAGTCCTACCGAGCATTTGATGGCAAGACAGGTCAGCACGTTAAATCCAGGGAAGCAATCACAATAGCATCCCAGGGCCAGTGACAGAACCAGGAATAGGAACATGTTGTGGTTATTGTAAGTCTGCGTTTATTTCTTTGACTGTCCAAGAAGCCATTGTTGATAAATATTACATTCATATTTTATCCAGAATACTATACAGATAAATATTAAATAAGGCATTTCTTTCAAAATGTACACATCTACTGAAGACAGAGCCAAAACTACGGCAAAAATATTATCTCTGCTCCTAGACATGTAATTCGGTATAGGAGAATTAGGAGGTTTGAAAATTATTTTCTTCGGAAATGAAGCCTCTGAGAGTTAATAACAAACCATTCTTCCTTTCAAATGTGGTTACTTTTTCTAGGGTCTTAAGCATGCTCGAGAGAGCATTGCCATCAAACTACAACCTAGAAAGAGAGACTGAGAGAGAGAGAAAGAGAGAGAGAGAGACAGAGAGACAGAGAGACAGAGAGACAGAGAGAGACAGAGACAGACAGAGAGACAGAGAGAGACAGAGAGTGAGAGGAAGGGAGGGAAGAGGGGAAGAGGGGGAGGAGAAGGAGAAGGGGAGAGGGTGGGAGAGACCACTGAGCAGAGTGCAGAAACTGATGTCAGGTGTTTTGTGTTTCCTGGCTTGTTGCCTAGCTTAAACATTGAGCTGGGTTTCTCACAAGAGCTGCGGATTTCTCTGGGCATCGCCTGTCTCTGCTTCTCATGTGATAAAATCACACAGCATTTACAAGGGTGCCAGGGAACCAAATGTTTGTGGGCCTCACTCTTTCACACCTGCTGAGCCATTTCCCCAGGCCCAGAGGAATTTCTAATTGAAATACATTGATATATTCTGATCATAAAAGCTGGGGGTCTGGAGGCAGCTGCAAAGGATCAGGGTGGGTTAACTGAGAGAACTGAAGAAACTTAAGCTCCACCCTTGAGTGAGGGTAGAAGCTATTGTGGACAGTGGGCTCCTAAAACCTCAGGAGGCAGCTTTCCTGCATTTGCCTGTAAGCATCGGGATTACCCTGTGTGTCCTGCCCATACAGCCACAGAGGGCCTCACACAGCCCCAGGGGCAAACAGGTTAGTTTATTATCCCTTACTGCCATTGTTCGAAATTTGGTGTAGATTCTAGCAGTTAAGTGTCACTTCTAAATGGACTTGTATCACAAATAATGGTTCTGTTTGCTTCTGGTGTTTTGAGACAGGGTCTCACTTAGCCAACTTGAACTCCTGATTCTCCAGAGTCTGGTTCCCAGCTGCTTTGTAGGTTACCACTCTAGTGCACAGCAGTGTTTTCTGACTGGCAGTTCCTCTTACTACTGTGAACACTTCTCCGGAGTTATCTTCTCTCTTATTGGCCACAGAGTACTCTAAAGTGCAACTATGTATCATTTTAAAAATGTAACTAATGATCAACATATATCAATTGTTTTAAGTGCAGAGGATTAACTCGGTCCTGACTAAAGTTCCTTTTCTACCGTAGAGCTACAGCTTAGCCCTAATGTATTTTTAAACTACACAGAATTCTCTAAGAAACTGGGAACTTGAGCCTCATGTTTAGGATTTGAACAATTCTGAATTCAGAAGTCACATCTAACTTCCCAAGTGTTGTCTTGCAGATAAGAGCAAGGGACCTGCAGCAGGAGCAATAAGAGTCAAGAGATTTCTCTCCCCAGCTGGTCATGGGGTATAAGTTGTCTTGAATAGTAACTGATTCTAGTTCCAACAAACATACTTGCTCAAATTAACTATGAAGCATAAGCCTGTCTACTTTCAAACACGCTTAAAAACATTAAGCAGATGGTTTGTAGTTGTTCAATTTTGTGTCTGAGATAGGGTCTCACTAAGTAGCAAAAATTCAACTCATGGGGGTCATCTTGTCTTAGAGACGTCCCCATTACTGAGATTTCAGGTGTGAGCCATGAGATTCAGCTAAAAGTAACTGCTAAATTATAAAATATTTGCTGGATATTTTCTGAGCAAAACAATAAATGAAAAATAATACATAGTAAGTACTATGTATAATGAATATACAAAAGATTTCTTTTTTCTGAGACAGGATTCTTTCTTTGTATAGCTCTGGCTGTCCTGGAACTCACTCTGTAGACCAGGCTAGCCTCAAGCTGCCTCTGCCTCCTGAGTGCTGGGATTAAAGCCATGCTCCACCACTGCCTGGCTAACAATTTCAAAAAAATTTAAAAGTAGTTCCTTAATATAATTTAGCCAACCAGAGGGTTTAGACTGTAAAATAGCTTTATCACTTTTTCAGAGAATTTTTAAACCGAAGAAGCAATAAATCTCTGGGGATGGAGAGATGGCACAGTGGTGTAGTGTACTAGCTGCCCTTACACCAGAGCTGGGTTCCCAGTACCCACACTGTGGCTCACAACTATCTTCAGCTCCAGTGCCAAGATACTCATTGGCCTGGACTGGCTTCTCTAGTAGCATGCATACAGTGCACAGATCTATATACAGGCAAAATTTCCATACATAGTAAATAAATATATTTTAAAAATAATCTAAAATTAATAAATACGGCTCTCTAACACTACTATAATGTTGGGACATAGCTTAATCCTCTTACCTTGGGGTTCAGACCATCAATGTACCTTGCCACACACTCCTGTATCTCCTGGAGTTGAGCCCTATGTCAAGCCGGGAGCTTAGCTGCCTTGTGTTGGAGTCAACAGCCAGTTCTCATCTCTTCTACTCCTTGCTAACTTCATTACTTCCCCTTCTTGAGTATCAGATCTGGACACAGCACAGGCTGTGGCTTCCAGGAAGCTTTAAGCCTGCTGGCCCAAGGTTCCTTTCCAAGCACCCCTGGAAGTCTGTGTGGGATGAAGAGGATTGAAACCATCCTGTTTCCAGAGAAGAGCTAAATCTACCCTACCACGTTTCTGTTCTCCTTTACTAGGAGCCCAGGACATAAATGGTTAGGAGGTTGTCACACAGTTCCCCACAACAGTCAGCAGGAGCTACATGCTTATCTGTGCTGAGCCTTCCAAAGACACGCACTGAGTCCAAGACGAATTATCTGGTCTCGAGTTTTATTGCAGATGAGTCTGAGAAGAAAACATTAACTGTGCTACTAACTATGAGATAGAATCTGTCTATTTGTCTATCTATCTATCTATCTATCTATCTATCTATCATCTATCTATCTATCTATCTATCTATCTATCTATCTATCTATCTTTGACCTAACTATATTTCTCTGTTATAACAAACAATAGGCAAGCTATGTTTCAGTCTCAGATGAGGCAACTCCGATAAGTGTGCTGCATTCTTGTGTAGCTGTGACAAGGAAGACCATGCTTCTCAGAGCGATCTTGTTCGCGATCTGAATTCTTGCAGAAGAACTGAATAATACTCTCCATTCTCCTCCCCGCCCCACAGAATAATTCCCAGGTTGATTTCATTGTTGCTATGTCTTAGAAGATGAATTTGCACTTTGCTTCGCTTTCCCAACAACAAAGAAAAAGCTAAGCACTATGACGAATACTCTTTCTCCCCCACACTAAATAAAGAAGAGACTTGTCTGTGGCTTGGTGGGAACGTGAATACAAGAGCCCAGGCAAAGACAAACAAAAGTGCAGCACATTGACTGGAAAACATTATACTACGTTCCAGAGGTGCTTTCGTTAGTAGTAGCCTTCCAACTCTGGTGCATACCAGAATGTCCTGGAAAACCTTAATATTATCATTTAGGTTGAATCTCATACCAATTAAATCAAATGATGAGGTGGGGGGGGTCAGCTAGTTCCATCTTGAGGTTTCTTGGGTGATTCGAACATGCTGATAAGTGGGGATGGGGTGGGCAGCGATCTTCATTTTACCTAACCAGATTTCCACCTTTTAAATGCTGCATACACATAAACTACTGTCTCCTAATGCTTTCTGCAAAGTCAATGCCCCGTGCTTGTGAGTTGTGGCTGTTAACTCTTTTTCACCTAGATTTTAGTTACCATTCGAGATCATGAATTTGATTATGGCATCTTCCTACACAGACATCGTACTTTGCTCATCCTGACTTCCTTATCACCCGGGTCCCTCTCTCGAGCCTATTAGTCTCTCTTTTGCTTTTCTGTCATATATATGTACAGATATATTGCTAGATCTGATTCTGAATGGGGAAAAAAGGCAATATTTGTCTTTCTTCTCTATCTTTTGTTTTTTCTTTTCTGTTTTTTTCAAGACAGAGTTTCTCTGTGTAGCCCTGGCCATCCTGGAAATCACTTTAGATGAGGCTGGCCTCAAACTCACAGAGATCTGTCTGCCTCTGCCTCCCAAGTGCTGGGATTAACGGTGTGCACCACCACTGCCCGGCTGCTTCAGTCTTTCTTGTTCCCCTTTTTCCTGCTTTTATGTAACTTACGCCTTGAAACAGAAGCAGCTTCTAAGTATACGGCTTGGAGCAGACACAGTCTGCCTCTGAGATTGATAAAGGACATAGGAAAATGAAGTCGGGCACATGAGTTCTGCCCCAGTGACCCCATATTGTATGCCTATTCCAGTTGTGGATGAATTTGTGACTCCGAACAGAAACTACCACCAAGATGTGGATGAGTAAATACCAATGCATACCCAGTGCTGGAAAAACAACTAAAAATTATACATTCTGTGGCTTGTTATACCTTTGTTGAAAGAGTACTTGTCTCAGATGTACAAGACATTGGTCTGGATCCCCAGCACTGCCAAGATAACACAAATTTTACATTCTATCGAAAGTGGATTGCTGTTATCATCCTTATACAGTAATTGTTTATTCATAACACACACACCACACACACACACACACACACACACACACACACACCACACACACACACACACACATCTGGCCTGTCTTAAACTCACAGATACACCTGCTTCTGTCTCTCAAAAGCTGGGATCAAAGGTGTGAGCCACCACACATAGCTTATAAGACACAGTCTTAATACATGGTTTAAATATACCATTACAAATTGTAATTCTTTAAAGAAACAGTGGAAGATGATAATAAAAATAAACATTTCAAGGTAGGAAAAGCTGCTTTTTGGGGTATGGCATGGTACCTCAAACATAGTCAGACCTTACTATGTTTTTAAAATAGACAAAAGATAGAGAATTGTCCATTAATAATATCATCAGTACCTACATAAAAAGAAACATCAAAAGATGTTAGTACTTACATTTTTAGGATAAATCTCAGTCCCTAGGTAATCACATGCCATGCTTTTTCATAATAACTTTCTTTAAAATATTAAAAGACTTATTTATTTATATTATGTGTATGAGTGTTTTGCATATATATATATATATATATATATATATATATATATATATATATATGTGTGTGTGTGTGTGTGTGTGTGTGTGTGTGTGTGTGTGTGTACCATGTGTTTGCCTGGTGCCTGTGCAGGTCAGAAAAGGGCATCTGATCCCCTGGAACTGGAGATGGATGGTTGTAAGCTGTCATATAGATAGTGGGAACTGAATCCTCTGTAATAGCAGCCAGTATTCTTAATTGCCAAGCCATTTCTCTAGCCCTGGAGAAATAAGAAACTAGAAATAGGTTTAACTACGTATATCAAGAGCCTTGAAGATCCGTAACCTTTGGTCAAATAATTCATATGCACAGGAATAGATTTGTGGGAAAAATAGTTTTAGCAGTCATAGTGATACAGGGATATTTAACTAGAATGTTATATGTAGTTATACTAATTTGGAAGTGGTCCGAATATTAAAATTTGTGGGAACTTGCTATTTAGATTATGATGTTGGTTATGACATGGCTATTATTCGGCCCCTGAAAAGGTTGTGAGGTAAAGGTAGCAGGGAGAATCCACACAATAAACTACCAGAGAAAAAGAACCAAGGCAAAAAGTCCTATAATTTTATTTGTTTCTTCAGACAACTCTTAGGAAGCCCTCTGCTGTAAAGAAGACACATCTAGAGCCATTAGAAGGGTAATCTGGACGTCACTGCTCCTTTCCCTCTTCTAATTAGTACTAATGAGGACAGAACTCATACATCTCAATTAACTATAATCCTCATCTGGCATAAACATCTGTCCATATGTTAGGTCTTTCAGTTGACCAACTGTAACAGCCTTAAAAATTTACTTAAAAAAAAAAAGCAACAGATAGATAATAAATGACGGACATGTAGGAAATCTGAAAAGATAATAAAAAACAAATCAAAGAATAAGCAGTAGCCAGGAAGAAAGAATTTCACATTCCGTGTATTTTCAAAACACTTGGCCCCCATTCTTGAATAAGCTCATCTAATCATAGCCCATAAAGAAAATTTTGTGGTGAAAAATATACACATGGGTGCTACAAGCCTGGTCTCTAGTTCCTACTCATCTCGCTGAGGAAAACCTTACCACTGAAGTTAGGCCACCAGAGCAAAGTAGAGCACAGTGCATTTTTTATCGAGCAGAAATATTTAGCTTGGCTGTCTGCCAGAGAATTCTGGAAGAGAGAACTGAATTAGGGGATTTACTGTCCACGTGCTTGGCACGTGTCATTCAGAGTCTCCTATGACTGCTCTCAGGTATCTGCACAGGGCAGGGTACTGTCGAGCTCTAGGAAAGGACAGTAGCTTCCTGTTGGAACAAGGCCTGACATCATTTGAATGGACAAACTGCTGGGCTTTCTCAATCCAGCTCTTTCCACAATTGTTCCAAGTATAAAACTGAGATGTTGGGATGTTGGGATGTTAGAGTCTGGAGGGATGGCATACTGTGCAAGCATGAGGACCCTGGCTTGTACAGAACCAACAGAAAACCAAAGCAGATTTTAATCCCAGCTCTGGGGAGATAGGGACAGCAGGATTCCTGAGGCTTGCAGGCATCCAGTGTAGCCCAGAGCTCCTAGTCAGTGACATACCATATCTAGAAAGAAAGGCAGAGAGCAATCGAGTCTGGGTACACATGTTCACACACACACACACACACACACACACACACACACACACACACACACACTAAAACCTGGGCATAGTCTAGGTATTTTTTGCTATTGGAAGGAAAAAGCTCATAATATTTTCACAAAATTCCAAAGATGCTTCCCTTTAAATTTAATTATTTATGTGAGTGTGTGCCACACTGTGAAGTGGAGGCCAATCCCATGGAGGTCAGGCCTCTCCCTCCATACTGTGAGTCCCAGGGTCATCGGCCTTGGCAGCAGGTAAGTTCATTGGCCGGATCATCTCACCATCTCTGAATGCAGTTTTTAGATAAGCCAATTTTATGTGACTGTTTGGGAATAACAGCAAGAAGACATGGCTATGAGGTCATCCTGCCTGGGTTAAGATCTTAACTCTCCTCGTCCCTCATGGTCTGGATCTAGGCAACTTACTGCCTTCTTCATTAAGAGAACGGAGATGACAGCACTCAGCTTCCTATAAGGACTTGGAGACTGGGAAGTATAATATATACGAAGAATTGAGAATAATGCCTAGCACACGATTTGTACTCACTCGCTGACTTAAATACTTCACTGTAAACATAGCTTTATCATAAATACCTGCTGGGGAGCTGGAGAGACAGCTTAGTAGTGAAGATCACTGGCTGCTCTGTCAGAGGACCAGGATCGAGTCCCACTTCTCATATGGTGGCTCAGAACCAATCCTAAGGGATCTCACGCTCTCTGGCTTCTGTGAGTGCTAGGCACACACATGGGCTATAGACACACATTCAGGAAAACAGCCATAGAAAATAAATTTAAATGTAAAAAAAAATACAGTTTTGCAGATGATATATAATGATGAAAATTCTTAGACTGATTGATATCGCTATAATAATTTTTTGCTAGAAAATACATGTTTACATCTCCATAGGAGTTAGGTGGCTAATACAAACATATAAATTAGCTATTACAGATAGGTGGTAAAAATGCTACTTTTATTTTCCTTTCTGTAGTTCTGTCAAAGATTGAAGCTAACTCTCTGGGTAAAGCACCTGCCATCAGGCTCGAGTTTAACTCCTAGAGCCCACGTGGTGGAAATAGAGCTTATTCCTGCAAGTTGTCCTGACTTCTATATGTGTGCCATGACATAGTGCCCATGTACACACAAATACACAGACAGACAGACAGACAGACAGACACACACACACACACACACACACGCACACTCAGGAAGTAAAATGTGTCAAAATGTTTTTGAAAGAGAAAGAAAGGTCTTTATACAAGCTAGGAGAAGAGCAGAGGGGCTGTCCTCCTCTGGTTCTCTTTGCCACTTCGGTTTGGATTCTTTAAGCAAATACTCTGTTGCACTGTCTTTTGAAATGCTGGCTGTTATGTTCCAACCATGAAGCAGAGGATTCTCTCCCACCAAGCTGTCTACTTGCTTAAAATCTCACTTAAAATCTTTATTAAAATCTGCTAATCATCCTCAGTGGACACAGCCCTTCCCTCTTCTTCTCACCCTCCCATCCTGTGGCGTGACCAGTGAGGCTGTCCACCCGAGTGATGAATTAAATGTATGACAGTTATGACAGGTGAGGGGTACATGGAGGGGCTTAGCCAGCGGGGATAAGATAAAGCCCCCAGTTAAGAACAAAGCCCCCACCAAAGCTGGCCCATTAATGACCACATTGGGAAGCTCCTTATTTGTCCCATTTAGAAGGAACAGGCCGAAACTCCAGACAATGGGTGGCCAGTCAGGGCACTGTCTCTAAGGGCCTCCCACCAGCTAATTGAAAATCCTTTATATTTTTCTAAACATGGCTGAAAGGCGGGCTCAGCGTCCCTGGAAGAGCAAGGCTTCCTTTCAATGTTGTATTAATACAATAGACTTACATTTACAGCTGGACTCGGTGGAATTACTGTGTATAAACCATAATATCTATGGGCTGGGATCCAGCTAAGCCCCCGAGAGACTAGACTAGTTCAGCAGGACAAATCCAAGGAATTTCGGAAATCAATCCATTAGGATTACAGGGCAGCCCCCTGATTTTGGACGTCACGGGCTCAGTCTATGGAAGCAATGGGGTTCCAATCTTCTTTTATCCCCAGACTTGTTGATCCAGTTTTTAAACTACAGATGAGATAGCGATCACTTCCTATAATGTTTACACAACATTCTTAGACAGGCGGCCTGGTCATGTATTAACTTTGGTGCAGTAATTTCAAACATACTTTTGAAAACTGTTTGTGTGCCAAAGGTGCAGCCCTTTTAGTACATAATTACCGTAAGTAGCCTTACTGTCATCAATGATGCACATAAGAAAGTGTGAACTGTTGGTTATAGTTTCCCTGTGAAAGGCTCTTAGCCACTGTTTGTTTCAGCTTATTAATAATAGGCACTGTAGAAGAATATTGTTGTAGAAGGCCCTTTCAGAATGTGCCATAATCTAGGGGCTAGAGCTTGTGTATTGGTTTGCATGAAAGCAGGTGTACACAGATAGTTATTCAAAAGACATTCATGAATCAATAAGAGGACCATTGTTTTAAAAAAAACAAACAAACTTCAAAGCCACAGACCGTCACCCCAGGCAGCAAGGGAGCCCCCACAAATACTTTAGCTAGTATAACAAATGTGTGGATGGGAGTCCCTCGGTCCTACAGGAGTCTGGGCAAGTCTCTTGCCAGTGGAGGCCCATGTGAGAACGTTAACTAAGAAGAGCAGAGAGATTTTTGTTTTGTTTTTTTGTTTTTTTTTTTCTTCTGGTCCTACCCCTGTACTTGTCTTAACTCAGCATCTCAGAACCCTGGCCCACATGCATCCTGTCCACATTCTGGCCGGCTCTCTCCAAGGAGTGCATGCAGCTCCAGGAACAAATGGAAGAGAAGGTCCCAGCTTGTATCTACAGTGTCGGGAAACCCAGAATTCCCCTGTGACTAGTGGCCAAGGCAATGCATACTGTCCCTGTCCTCACTGCCTACTCTCACCTGATTCCAGGCAGGAGAATCACTCTCAGCTGAGCATATCCAGTTTTACTGGTAAATGCTCTTCAGGGCTGTGTGCCTGGAGGTGTTGCAGAAAGAACCAATAGAGTTTTAACAGGCAACAACTTCCCTGTTGGTTCAGCAGCTCACCAACAGTCTGAGCAGTAGCCCTCTCACCTCGTGGACAGGCCTGCATCTTGTCTGTCCACAGCTCGACACCAAGAGGGGCCATTTTGCAGAAGAGCCAATAGACGCAGAAGTGTCCTGCTTCAGGGTCTTATCTGAAGGGTGCTCCTCAGCGCTCACCGCCCGGGCCTTGCTGGGACAGCAGCTCCAATTCAATCAGTGCCCCTTAGATTCCCAGACAATTACCGTTTAATCCCACCTCCGGCTGAGATGAACTGGTGGAAAGGCAACACTATTTTTAGATAGGGCCATGAGTTCTTTCATCCATGAAAAACATACTTCCTGATATAGTGGGTCAAGCCCAGGTGCTGGGTTGGAGGTAAAAAAACAAACAAAAAAACAAAACAAACAAACAAAACAAAACCAAAAAACCATAAAAGTGCCATTGTTATCCTTTGTAGAATGAATGGATTTTGATCCTTCTGAATTCAGTTATTCTCTATACTGAAAAAGCAACTTCTACTAGCACACAGCCAGCAGTAACCTTGACCTTTTGAGTTGTTAGCCACCTCTTCAGTTTCAAGTGAATGAATGATTTGCTTCAAATACAGTAAACCTAAAATGGCACTTTCAGAATTGACTAATAGTTTGGGAATAGATCACAATGTGTCCCGTCCCCCGTTTCCCCCCCCCCCCCCCCCCGTGTCTGGCAGTTAGAACAGAGGCTTTCGGTTGAACTTGTAACTGCTCGTTTTTTCACTGAGGCGGGGGCAGAATAGGAGATATTTATAGGCAACATACAAATTGAGACCAAGAGAGCTCTTCATGTAAAACTGACGCACAACACACTAGTTGGTGGCCCGATCGATGGTTTGCTCTGTAGCTGCGCTATGAAAAGCTAGAAATGTGACTGTTTCCTGTACGAGGCAACCTTTGGCCATCCAAATACATTATTTCCCCTGGTCTTTTCTTGCCATTTGAAGAATGATCTGGAAAGGAGGTGTTGAGTTAGTTTACATTGACCTCCGCCTGACCTGGCAGTAGAGGATTTTTAAGAGCCCAGCAGCACTCACAGCCAGGAAACCCCAGGAAAATGGCACTCGGAAGGGCTTCATTTGTGGGGACCCAAAGTCACCCCACCATTCCTGTTGCAGACGAAGGGCATCCCCTTCGGCCTTTGTGGAAAGGGATCTCATTCATCTTCATTTAGGCTGTTTTAGGGAGATGATGCGGTGGGAGGGACAGGACTGCCATTTCCTTTGGCTCTTAAAAACAAAAACCCAGCAATGATTATTCATTTCTATCCCTGATGCCACCCCTCCCCCTCCCAGGAACCAGCAACCCAGGAGGAATCAGCATTCTTTGAACACATTAGCTCTCCTGCAAAACTTACCACTCAAAATCGGGTATGTGCTCAGAATGTGGGTGCATGGAGCGGGTGTGTGCTGGGAATGTGGGTGCATAGAGCAGGGCTGCTCTGAGGGTACTGTAAGCCACCCTCTACTTCTTCTATCCTGGAACTACTCCAACCAGGAGGCTTCATCATAAAAGACAGTTTACGCTTAGAAAGAGCTACGCGGCTCCTGTGTTTGGCATTAATGCCATCACTTTAACCTTCCTGAGCATCTGCTCCCCTTGCACCTGGTCCCCTGGGAATAACTTTCACATCGTTCCGTAGCATACAGACCAGTGAAAAGACTACACTCTAGATATGAATTTCTATGTCAGGATTACCCTTAGAAATGAGTTACGCACTTTCCCTTTCCAAAAGAAAAGAAATGAAGATGATCAGTTTTCTACAGAACAGAGAAATATAAAACTACTTTTAGGACTTAAATCTTAAGGAAACAAAAAAAAATTGTACATAGCGCGCGCACACACACGTATACACGCATACACGCACACTCGAATCTATGAGCTGTTCAGTGTTGAAATGGCCAGGATCTACTTTTCAGATATTATAAAAATAACATATATAAATATCATGATAAGAGATAAAAATGGACAATGGAGACTTTTCTGTTTTAACCACTGATGGTAAGGAATTCATGGAGACTTGCTCTTTCCTCAGTGTACAGCTACTTTCTCTCATGCAGATCTCTGAGGTGGAATTGCTGAGATCAGAGCTACCCTGAGCGTATCTCCTGATTGCTTTGAAGCCTGTCTGCTTCACTCCAAGTGCTCTCACACAGGTCTAAGTTCCAAGTCTATCCTCTAACGCAGAACCGGATCACGGTTGGGTCAGAGCTCAGATTGCCGGGTGGATATCATTAACAACTCCCAAAGTCTCTGAAATGCATGAAGACCTCTGCCCCTAATTAGCTGAAAGTTTTGAGCCTATCACTCAATGTCTCTGAGCCTAGATTTCCTCATTAAGATGTTCAACTCAAACAAGACATAGCATGTTCTATACTATATTACACACTTCTGGGACTCCAGGTTCACGTTTCTTGTAGGGAATGGATAAAATAAGGTAGAGGAGCTCAGATCTATACTGGGAATCATATTTGAAAGAGTATTTCAGGACTAAATGTAATTGTAAGGTCATTATACAGGCTAATTCAACTGGAAGCGAAGGCAGGGAGAGGCTGGCGGGGCTGGGAAACGGGTCATTCCTGAACCAGGAGGTTTACGGCAGAGGACTCGAAGCTGACGTGGGTGGTGGAGCTGCATCCATGTTCTAGATCAAATTGATGGCTATTTTGGTGAAAGCCAAAGAAACTTGGGGGTTCAGGGTTCTCCTCATTTCTGTGACTGCTATTAGACAACATTTCTTAATTTTAGCCCCCACCTCAGCTCTTTTGAAGCATGTGATATCAGAGACCTGCTATATCATGGCTTGCTGCCGTTTTCCCTGTGTACCGAAGACCTCTATGACTAGCTCACTCTTGTCTTTTCTACCTGCACTTCTTGTTATCTGTAACACGATGGCAGCCCCTCTTTTCCTGGGTCTCCTCAGTCACCTGCTGGACAGCTACTCAGTCACATTTGCCATCCCACCAAGACGATGCGGCACCACCTCCTACACCAGCTCCCTTCTGGCACATTTTCTTCCCAAGCACACAGCTTACTTGATGCTAAACACTCCTGAAACCACATTAGGTCTTCCAACCCAATGATGAACTGCTTTTTTCCTCAGTTCACACATTGAAGTCCTGTTTCCTAATGTGACTTTATTAGGAGGGGGTGAGCATACAGCCCCGAAGGTATTAGCTGACCCCTAAGACTGACAAAGAGTTTCCTTACTCTCCTCCTGCCACGAGAATCCATCCAGTACGTGGTAGCGTACAATCGTCACCAGAACTATGCTGACATGGACCTTGGACTCCCTCAATCTCAGCTCTGGGACATTCATTCCTGTCATGTGCTGCACTCTCTTGGAGAAGTTCCAGCAGCTCTAAAGCCTCTTCAGAGACTCGAATAAGGCATGAAGAGAGCTTGTGGCAAGTCCTGACAGAGGGTGGTATATACTCGCAAGGAGGTTGTCACAGGGAGGAAGACCCACAAAGAGCTCCAAACCTAACCCTGTACAACTAAGATCTCCCTCCTGCACAGGTGGGAGCGTTAAGAGAGAGGGCAACTGTAAATAATTTACATTAAGTTCTGACCACTTTGAACAAAGCATGGAGAATATAGCTTTCAGACTATATCTATCCTAATTTTGTCTTCCCTACATCTGTACAACAAACAGCAGGCCCACTCCTTAAGCCTGAAGGCTTCTTTTCTTACAGTAAGGATGTAAGAATAGAAACTGATTTTTTATTGGGTTCAATGCCAGCTCCAAAATCCCCAGCCAAAGAGACGGATGGTTTTATATAGGGAAAGGACTAAATGGTTACTATGCCCACGTTAACTTCAAAAGATGAGTTACAGCTCTGCCAGAAATTTTCTGTCATTGCAAATAATTTAAAATGACTCATGGTTTCCTTTGGGCATTCTCTGCATTGATATCTGAAAAGTGCATTATTAAAAGGAAAAAAACCAATCAATGTCATGCAGGAAGCCAGTATATTTCCTTTCAAATTTAGGAGCTTGAATACACAGACACAGAGTCAGACAGACAGACAGACAGACACAGACATACACACCTGCCTACTGAATTATTCTTCATTTACTATGTATCTCAAATTAATAGTTGTGGTGAAGAATTAATTCCACTGCTTCCCATCAGAGACACAAGAAAAGCCCTTGCATGAACACAGTTGGCAGGTGTATGAGACAAAAGGCATCCCCGTTTTTTTTGTACCAACACAACATGAACAACAGGGTTTGGGCATGCTTTTTCTCTAACTCAGTCATAAAAATTCTTGAGGTTCTTAACCTTACTGGAAAAGAAAACCTCAGATGACTATAAAGTAAATACACAGCATATTCCCAATATCATGGGCATCTTCAAGCAATTTCTCACACTTATAATGCATTTATTTTTATATGAAGCAGATGCGTGTCTTTGGGGCAAACCATGCCTTTTATTCTTATGTTGTGAAAGTCCCTTCTAATTAAAACAGGAAATACAAATTTCCTTGTCTAGTTCTAAGGATAAATCCTACTTAGCACGAGCAGCTGTCTGCAATTTTGGATGAACACTTTCTGGCTCTTCTGAATTCCTCTTTTGGAGAACTTTGTATTCACAGCCATTGTCCTAGGCGGCCTTTGCATACCTCCGGAACCTGGGCTGCAGCTTTCAAAACTGGAAATACAGAGCAGGGGTGGTAGACTGTGTTTTGGAGGAGGCCGTGGTAAGTTAAAAAACCAAAAAACAAAACAAAACAAAAAAAAAACGCTAAACTGTAAAATGAGGAGTCATTTAAGGAAGGCTTGGGGTTGAACCAGGGAGAGAATGACCATGCATTTCTTTTTAAACGTCGTTCTTCTGTAAATGCTTTGTATTACAGCTCAAATTGCAATTAGGAAGAATCTGGTCCCACCCTTCTAATTAAAAAGCACAAGTAGTTCCTTTACTGACCACAACAAAGGGCAGGCAGGCTCACACCCACTTCCTCCACAGGAGCGTCTCTGGTTGTAGTTTCCAGGCGGCTTGTGTGGGGCTGATCAACAGGCTATGATACAAGGTCTATCGAAACGAAAGTCCAAGGGAGTGGCGACCCATTGCAGTGGACTGCATGAGTCGGATGGGGTTTTCACTACTATAAAGTCTAGATTAATATTATTACTAATTGCATAGGAATACCCAGTTAGGAGCTGGGGATGGGACTCGGTGCTAGGGTGCTTGCTTGGCATTCATGGGGCCCTGAGTTCCACCACCATCTCCCTACCTTCTTCCCCAAAAGAAAGATGGCCGCTTAGTTTACTTGCCCAGGAGTGACAAGAGGAGCTAGAATCAGGGAGGCCAGAAACTGCGCTCCTTTTAGAGATGGAGTTGTATGGTCTTGTTCATTTTGTTCCCACGTCTACGTTGTGCCTTTCCAATTCACAGCTGTGGACTCCCACGCGAGGCCTGGAGTAGGAGTCCCAGGTCTGTGTGGTAACGGAGGCTTGTGTTTCAATAGTGGAGTGAAACTACTTTCATAGATTCATCTGTAAGGAATTATGAGACGAAAATTTCTAAGTTGAAAGTGTTCTCTTTTAACCTTAAATACATCCATTTCTACTACCTGAAGCAATGTGGTTTGTTTTTTTTTTTAAGTGAACTGAAATGTTCCTATTGAGCTCCCAGTGTCTTCCCATGCATAGCTTTTATTTGAATGCACCAGCAAGTATATTACTTATACTCAGGGTTACTGAAACTGAAGGTGAAACATTGAAACAACAGCAAATCTTAACGCTGATTCTAGTCTCTAAAAATCCAGTTAAGGGCCAGGACTTGTCACCGAGAGGCTCTACAAACCCAACAGCAAAGTTAATAAACACTAACTTTTTTTTTCCAACTGCAGCAATAAATCGTTCAGTTGGTGAAATGTCTTCAAGTTCTTCTCAAAACACCTTGGGGACTGTTTAATTAGCAAACTCTTGCAACACTCAACAAATAGAAATTGGCAAGTTAAGGAGACACAAGGTCCCTCAAGCATTAACTGTGCTGATAATCTAATCCAAAGGCTTTTCAAAAGGACACATAGTCCATTCTTCTTCCCCCAGCCCAAGTGGGGAAACTCAAAGGATAAACATTTTCCCTTAAAATGTTCCAACAGTAAATAAAATATAAGAGGAGTTTAAATAATAGTTATAACCATCCACCAGGTTTCATCAAGATTAATAGCATGTCTCCTGTGCATATAATGCGGGCCATGCATGGGCCCTTCCCAAGCAATGACAGCATTTGCTTCACAGGAAGATAACTCAAAGAAAAAAATCCTTTAAAAAAATAAATTCTTCCTTTTGTTTCACAAGCTGCAAGTAGGGCAACATTTCTGATCATTCAGCTAGCCATTCATGGTCCTCTATTCAGTCTCCCACCTGATACTAGGACAGCGGTTCAGGTAGTAGTGTGTCCGGGACTGTTAACTATTAAACAGTCATAGGGCAGAGCTCTGCAGTATGTTTTCAAGCAGGAGGTTGTGGTGGGTACAATAACGTTTGTCTCCCCAGTGATGACGATATTTAGGGGAGGGTGAGCTATTTGGGAATGACAAACCGAGCCTAACCCATTAACTATTATTAGAGGCCCCTGATGTGGGGTGTGCTTTGTATGAATGACTTTCTTCCCCAGCTCACATAGTCTAGGCCGGGCATATGGGCGGGGGTTGTCAAGTGCTGGAAGCCGTGTCCCTGTCCCCAAAGCAGTATGTGTCATTTCAAAATGTACCAGTTCCAAGTGAGAGGAGGGATTGCCAGTGTTTGTGACAACATCTTAAAGCTCCGAAATCTCTTCTCACCATGGATGGAAACAGACACCATTCGTCCTGTTAATGATCTGAAGAATGTTCTTGCTGAAGGTATACTCATAAAAGAATACATATAACCTACTCTCATAAAGACAAAGGAAATCAGGCCTTTTCTTGGCCTAGGAAAGTTTGAAGTGCATGAAGTAATATCCTTTCTCCTTCTTGAAAAGGCCTGTTGTGGTTCCTTACAGTCACCATAAAATAACTGGGTAAGCTGAGCAAAGCTGTTCTTAGTTCTACCTGAACAAGTGGAGTACCAAGGTCCTTATCTTCTCAAGGCTTACACATTAATCTGACAGTCATCTTCTTAGCTTGACATGTCCTGGGGTTTGTTTGTAAAGCACAAGAGAAAACACTGTTGTTTAGTGGGAAAGTGTGTTTTCTTTTATTGTTTGTTTGTTTGATGTGTTTGTTTTTAAGTCATGCAGGAATCTTTCAGAGTATGGACATATTACTGAAAGAAAATCAAATATCATCGGAGACAATCCCTGCTTTCTCATCTACCTGCAATTAAGGATAGTTTATTTGCTTGTTCTTGAGACATGGACTCCAGACATGGCTGCCTTGAAATTCTCAGTCCTTCTGCCTTAGCTTCCAAGTGCACCACCACACCTGGCTTTAGAATTCGTTTAGAATGAGAGACAGACCAACATAAGGGAACAAGTAGCTTAGTGTATCTTAGTAGATACACTAAGTACACATGAAAGATTTTTTTACAGTCCTTTTAGGGAAAGTCGAGCAGCTTCCTTCAAAGCCTGAATGCATCTTGAAGCCCTCTGTAGAACAGGAGTTTCTACCTTCCTTTGCTTTTCTTTTCACACAGCTGTAAAAAATTTGTGAATGGTTTTTTCCCCTCCTGCTATCTGCCTGCCTGCTACAATGAAGTAATTTTAGTTACTGTATGAAATCTTCAGTCTTTGCTCAGTTGCTTACCCCAGAAGTAGCAGACACTGCTGTAGGCAGATGATCTATGAGCCAAAGATAAAATAGCCCCCGATTTTAAAAAAAAAAAAAAGACCAAGCTGGTGACCATGCTCCACAATGAAACCCTCACTGGGCTCTTACTCTGAACCCTTTACAAGCAGGTCACAACCTTTGTCCCCAGACTATCTCTCCACTCTGTAAAACGGGCTGAGGATGCTGGAGGATGCTGGAAGACATGAACTTTCTACCCAAACAGTGTGTTGTAAACATCTGGGGAAGGCATGGTGCTACTGCTAAAATAAACTATAAAAAAGGACATTAATCACAACAGTGTTCTTCAGGAGGCCTCTCTAGTTAGTGGACTCCATTTTGGCTTCTTCGAGAACTTAGTGTTTGACAGCACTAAGAGGGGAAGTGGACACAGTCTCAGAAGCTATGTCCGATGGATAGCCCACCAGTTCACAAAGAAACATCCATTTTCTCCAGTGGAGTCTCACTAGGTATACAAAACACCCCCCAAGGACAGGTGTCCACACCCAGCTGCAGATGGTCAACACAAAACAGACTCCACGGCTCTTGTGAAAGATGCTTGTCTCATAAAGCTCTGTCTGGGCACTATTTCTCTCTCCTTCCCAGGTCTTTTGCATAGCTATTATGGGTTTTGGTTACAGGATTTCTGTGTGTTTGACTGTGTGTCTCTGTGTCTATATATGGTTCCTGTGGTTTTGTTGTCCCCCCACCTCCTTTGGCTCTTTTTTTCTCTCCTGGTTATTTGCTTGCTTTGTCCTATTTTGGTTTGTTTTTGTTGTGTTTTATAAAAAGATAAAGAGCAAGGGGAGTTATATTTGGTGGATGTGTAGTCAGGTGAGGGGGAAGGGGGTACCTTCGTAGGCCATGCCTAGGCATCCCTTCTCCTGAGGGACCAGCCACAGACTAGGTATAGTATAGAATAGAGTTTATTCAAGGTATTGGTGAGGGGAATTGAAAGGGTAGTAGAGACAGAGAAAGGGAGAGAGAGAGAGAGAGAGAGAGAGAGAGAGAGAGAGAGAGAGGAGGTGGGGGAGGGGGGGGGGGAGGCGGAGGAGGAGGAGGAGGAAGAGGAGGAGGAGGAGGAGGAGTCGAAGAGGCCGGCCATGAGCATGTAACGAGAGAGCGGGAAAGGGAATGGGGAGGATAGAGGAGAAGGGCCGAGAGGACAGAAGAGAGCAGGAAGAGGAGAGCAGGGGAGAGCAGAGGGGTTGAGTAGCCAGGGGAGAGCAGAGGGGTTGAGCAGCCCCTTTTATACCGCATCAGACATACCTGGTCATTGCCGGCTAACCGTGGCGCAGAGCGCAGAACTTAGACTAAATGCTAACAGTTTTTATTTTATCTTATTCTATTATTTTTTTAGATGCCTGTTTGGATTTCAATGAGAGAGAGAAGGGAACCGCTTAGGATGCATGGGAACTTGGGAGGATCTGGTAAGAACGGGGGTCGGGGGTGGTCTGGGAAGAACTGGGAGGAGGGAACTGGAACTAGAATATATTGGATGAACACAATCAATTTTCAACTAAAAACTATGCAAAAAAAAACCCCCAAAAAACCCTGGGTTTAAGAATTAAAGTTTTGTAAGCATTCTTAGGTACTTAAAGGTAAATTTAGAAGCATTTAAACACACACGTGGTACATAAAAACATGTATACACCACTTTCTCGTTTTTAAATTGCAAAGGAAAGAGGCAGTAACACATAAAAGAAGGACTCCTACTTTCAGGCAAGAGCTTGTCACTCAATATTTCCACTCTCTTATTTGGTGATTTCCATTTTAGCTTTCAACCAATAGGCCTTCTTTCAGAATGTTTGAATTAGAAATTTAAAAATATAGGGCAGACAGGATGGTTCAGTGGGCAAAAAAAAGCACCTGCAGCCAACCCTGCCAGCCCAGAGCACACACGGTAGAAGGACCAGTTGTCCTTTTAACATCTATACCTGTGCTGTGGCATCACACACAACTATGTGTGTGTGTTTGTTTGCAAGCAAAAACGTAATAGCTTTGTAATAAGACATTAAAATTAAATGATTGACAGTAAGATTTTTTTCCTTCTTGGGAGCGGGGTCACCAATGCTCTTAAAATTATATAAAGTTGTATAAATAAAGTCACCGAGTGAAGTAGAAAATGTCCATTTTAATCTACATCGTGTAAGACAAAAAAGTAAACTTAATCTAAGACTTAAAATTTAACTAAAATAAAGTGTTATTTAAAAAGTTAGGGAGTAAAGTTGTGAAAAACAATGGTTCAGGCATCTTTATGTTTTAAGAACATCTCTCTGGTGACTGCGGATTTTCAAGTCTTGTATTGTTACACATCTAGAAGTATTTAAGGATAAACTTGCCTTTCTGCCAAATGCATCCTTAAATCCTGAGAGTTTACCCAAAGGAACCAAAATAACTGTTGAGGTTAACATGGTGGCTATTTCGTTACACTGCAGTCTCATGAGCCAAGATATAAATCACTAACATCAAGCTGATAATTATCTTTAGAGTTGTTAATTAAATGTGAAATACATGAAACATAAAAGACATAAAAGATGCAATTAACTAGAAATTTTAAAAGTCCATGCATTTACCACACAGAACATGGAAACTCTTCCATAGAGCAGAGAGGGTAAGGGGGGGAGAGGGGAGGGGAGGGGAGGGGAGGGAAGGGGAGAGAAGGGGAGGGGAGGGGAGGAAGGGCAGGGGAGGGACCTGTTCTTAATTGTGCCAATCAGTTTCACTGGATCAAGTTTTTGCAAGTTTGCTTTGGTATATCTTATAATTAGTATATGTTTGTACAATATTTATAATGGAGTTTCCTATTGTGGTAAAATATACATAACACAAAGCTTGCTATTTTTACCACTTTCAGACGTTCAGTGATATTAAGTGTAGTCACATTGTTGCGCAACCCCTGTCACTGTCCATCCCTAGAACTTTGCGTTGCCTCAAACTGCTTACTAGTCACCTTGACTTTGTTCCTCCCCACTCTGATCTCTGCTGACTTCATTTTACTTCTTACTTCTAAGAACTTGACTGCTCCGGAGAGACCTCATATGGAATGATACAATCTTTGTTTTGTGCCTGGCTTATCAGGATAATGCTGATGTTTTAAAAGCAAACTCCCAACCAGCCTACTTGCACATAGAATATGAAAGAAAATAAACCCATTTCCCAGAAAATATGTATGTAATTACCTTTCTCTAGGTATAACATAACCAACATAACCACTCACCTTTTCGGAAATAATTTTACCTTTTGTAAGGAAACTGTGGTTTCAGCACCATTTCCCCCTTTAGGGCTGAGACTGTAGCATCTTCCAGCCATGCCACACTGTGGTCTCGTTTTTTTGTCTTTCTATCTAGACAGAAAAGGAAACTATGCCTACTGTCCTGAGAAATCTGTAGCTGCTCCTCACACCTGTTCTGACCAAGGGTCAGCTACACAGGCAAAATAACAGCTGAGAAAGGAGGGTCAGCCCCCCCTGTGATCCTTAGGACATTTACAGAAATGTCTCCCTCTTTGCTTTCTTTATTTCAAAATAGCAATTTAAGTAACATGATTCCTTCCCTTCCTGTTTGAAGACACAGTGAAAGGCCACCTGCTGGGGGTCCACTCTGGGTCTGGGGAAGGGGCTGCCTATCCTCAGGTTTAACCCCTAACACTGAGTCTAGGAGCGAAAGAGGACCCGTCCCACCGAAGCCATGTTTGCTCAAGGAGCCAGGGCGACGAGAGCGTTACCCATTAACCAGTCCATATTTTATCTCACATTCCCGATGCCATGACTTTTACTACTAGGTATAGTTAAAGACATTTCTGACTTCTTAATGTTCTCTTCATAAGTTCTGGACACCAATGTTCCAAATTCAAAACAGTCCCAGTCATCCACTAACACAAGTGCACAAGGATTGGCGTGCTGCTCACTGGTACAGTTTTCTTAGCATGTTTGAGGCCTAGGATTGAGTCTCAGAACAGGGTGGAACATTAAAAAAAAACACCCAATGCTTTATATTAAAAAGTACCATAAACAATCAATTCTGGCTGAGAGCACATGTTCTCTCTCTCTCTCTCTCTCTTCCCCCTCTCCCACCCTGTCTCTTATGTGCTATCACTCTCTTTCAGGCTTTTTTATTCTAATCTTAGTAACATTTTTCTTATATTCTCTTTGAAGAATTTTTATCCAATTGTTTTTTGGCAGGGGAGGGTGCAGGAGTGGCAGACGCTATTGCTAGAGACAGAATTCTGTGTGCCTATGGAAGGTGTACTTTACTCCTGAGCACTAGTCCCAGCCCAAATCACATGGCTTTAGAAATCTGTAAGGAGTGCGGCAGCCAGCTATGTACAGTGCAGTCAGGATACTTCACCTCAACAGGAACACCTCTGGTTAGCTTTTGTCCTTTAAACTTTTGAAAACCTCAGAGTAACTTTTAAACAGTGTGGTAGACAAAAGTGGACATTTGATCGTGAAGGCAACCTAAAGACTTATTCAACCCCCTCACTGGAGATGGTGGAAACAGAAGCCCAACAGGATCTCCCTTTAGTCCGGCATGATGTCACGGCATGCTGTCACATGCGTGTAATTTCCCCATGTGGGAAGCAGACCCAGAAGGATCAGGAGTTCAAGACCAGCCTCAGCTTATATAGTAAGACTGATGCCCAGCCTGGGCTGTGGGAGATCCTTCTTCAAAATAAAATATCTTAAAAACATCACTTCACCCCTCCACCACGGCTCCTTACTTAGTGCTTTCATCTATGGACTTCCCCATCAGATGTTGAAGGCCCGAAAGTTTATCTAAGTGCTTACTTTGCATTTGGAGGAGGACTACAGTGGTCAACATATTGGTGTGGATGGAGAGATGTGGGTTTAACATCAGTCTTTTCTTTGCTTACACACACACACAAGTGTGGAGATTAGAGGGACAGTCTGTGGGAGTTGGTTCCCTCTTTCTACCATGTTGGTCCTCGGGATGGATACAGATGATCTGGCATAGCAGCAAGGACTTTACCTGGTGAGCCATCTAACAGGTCCTGCAATTCTTGAGCACCTAAATTCAGAGTCAAAAGGACAAGAAATAAAGGGAACTGGAGCCCTGGGAGATCAAGGCTCCTGAGCTTAGGGAACCCCAGCGGTCACAGTTCTTGTCTACGTCTTACTCAGGTGTGCCGTATGTGAGACAGGCATTGTTTCTGTCTCATAGATACTCACTATGCTGTTCTTTCCGGGGTATGTGTGTGGTGTGTGTTACCACACATGAGTGCACACATGCCCATGTGTTTGTGTGCAGTCCTAACCAGGACATGTTGGATGCCCCCAAAGTGCTCAGCAGAGCCCAGAGGAAAGAGCAACAGATTGGCAGGGTGACAGAGATGGAATGATCTAAGCAGAGTCCAGGACAGTAACTGAACTGTAGTGGGTAGCACAGGCTAACAGGGAGTCTTTCCCACCACAATGGTCAACTCGGACACATCTGACAGAAGCATAGGAGACATGTCTGCAGATGTGATGGTGGGTATATACTTCCTAAGAAATCCATGGAAGACATGTCCATAGGATGTAAGATGACATTAGGTCAGCCTCCCAAGGCTTACAGGGAAAAGGAAGTTTGTTGTTAAAATCTTCTACAGTAGGGGTTCAGTTTGCATTTCAGTAGTAGTGTCTCTAGATCACACACACATAGACACATACACACAGACACACACAAACACATACACACACACACACACACACACACATATATACACACACACCCCTACTTATTCTGTGGCCTTCAACTTGTTGACTATAAAGTTTAAAGGTATCACTTCACATTTAGGAAGAACGATAGTTCTAAGTATTCAGGGAAGGAAAGGGTTAAATCCGAAGCAAGAACAAAGTAATAATAAAGAGAAGGAGAAAAGCCTTCCCCTGCTTTCTGGCCTTCAGAGCTCCATAAAGTACACTTCTGCTCTGATAAGCACCTATACTGACCAGGCGAGCACACTTTACTGCAGCTTTGCTAATTGGACTCAGCTGTCTTTTTCAAGGCTATCAATACAAGCAGGAGGGTCATAAAATTGTGAAACTGCAAGGAAGGGGGACAAGGCAAATATAGGCTTGGCTGAGGCTGGCCGGTACAGGTGCAGCTCAGCTCTGAACTAGAGACCCTGCAGCGTGGTCAGCTCGGTGGACCCAAGGTCTTCAGCCTCAAACACAAACCACTGCTTCTAGATAGGTTGTTTTGGGCAGACATGGGACCCAAGCCCTCGGGTATCTGGAAAAGATGGGATGCCCCCCCCCCCAATTTCTAGTTATCCATACAAAATAATACATAAATAAAGGCATAGAATTCATTTGTTACCTTTCTATTTTACAATTCCTGGCATAAGTTGCTTAAGACATAAGTCAGAGACTTCCTTACCCACCAAAGTCCACCTCTGTACTGGAATTTAGTTGTTAAAATGGCCCAGAGTTTCAGAACTGTGACATTCTAGGCTGACTTTGACATCTTATCTGGGAAGAAGTTGAGGGGTGGAGTATAGAATTTTCTCTCTCTTGGGCAATCAACAAAAAAAGCAGGCAGCTACCTAGGGTCATGTACTCCCAATGCTTACTCTCTTAGCTACGAAGACTTATAGGACTTAGTGAAAGTCCTATAATTCACGTTGGTACAATCACTGTGCCTGTTTCTTAGCAAAATGTAACTTTGAGGATGAGGATATTAAAGGGACATTGGAAGCACACATACAGGCACATCAAACCCTGGAGACGTAGCCCGGACTTCCCTTTAACTCACTACATAGCCTAGGTTGGCTGCTTTGGTCACCTAAATTCTGGGGCTACCATCAAGTACTGCCATATCTCTTTGTGGTGGGGATCCTTTCATATACATTCTCCTTGTCAGGTTCCATTCACTTCCCACAATAATGGTTTACCTTACAAAACAAAAACCATATTATTCTTGTGTGTTTAGATAAGTTACACATGATGAAAGGAAGATACACAACTGTTAATTCATACTTTGATTACTCACGTCTGTCCACCATTCTATGGGTGTTGTCATTAAAGATCCATTCTATAGTGAAAGACAACTTTTAAAAAGAACCAGGTAAGCTAAAGTTCCAAAGCTGTAACTAACAAGGGGCACAATACAAGCAGCAATTGCAATAGAGGAAGGGCTGAAATACCAAATTCTTCTCTGACCTCCACCGATTACCCCCGCCCCTCTAATTTTTGTTAGCAGAAAAATCAAATTGGGTACAACATTCCTAATGCTCCATGAGCTAGGAGACTTTAGTCTTGCATTATTTGGTCTGTTACAAACAAGGAAATAAAACCAAGCATGGTGATTGTACATCTCTTTAATCCCAGCATTCTAGAGGCAGAGGCGGGTAGATCTCTATGACTTTGAGGCCAGACCAGTCTACATAGGGAGTTCCAAGCCTTTCAGAGATCCTGTCTCAAAAAATCAAATTAAAACAAATGAACAAACAGTTTCTTAGGTGGATCTTGCTTTTTAATGTTCTGAATTAGTAGGGAGTTAACGAGTACCTGCCATTACCTTCAGAATAAACTGTTAAGAGAATGCTACTTTACAGCCACCAGGAAGAGGACATTCTGAGGACATTTATTAGAAGGTCAAAGAATGTGTTTACCCTTAGTTGGTTTGTCCTTTCTTCCATTTGGCTAGAATAAGTCTCTCCTACTGTTGATGAAATACCCATTTTTCAACTCAGGCCACCTGGAATTTCTGAAAAGCTATCACTGCACAGAGCCTGCCCTCTCTCCAGTGTGGAGCAGTTTGAACTCTGGCCAGTGGTTGCATTCAGGTGGATTTGCAAAAGGCTGGCATATCAGTAGCCATACTGGGGAGGCCACATGACATGGTCTCTTGTGTGCTTCCTGCTAGTGAGTCAACCGTCATGGTCAACTACTTCAGTAGAGGACTGTCAGGGGATGAAAGTGTCTCACCTGTAGTCTAGCTGTTAGAGAAGAAAGCAAGCTGCCATCTGCCCCACTGCCATCCTAGGCCAGGCACCTGCCTCTTTGCGCATGGTATAGAGTCACTATGTGGCGGAAACTGGAGTCCACTGTCCTCACCCTATGACAAGTTGCTTTGATCACTTGGGAGATCATCCATCTCATTCTCCTGAAGCTTTAACTCCACCTTCGAAGCAGCAGCTGCCTCCCCTCCCCCCAGGAGCCTCAGTCCCTCCTCTAGGCTTGAGTATCAGGGTAATCAGTTTGATCTGACAGATTTTAATTACATTAATTAGGGCTTTTCTAAATAGGCCTGATTAGCATCCTGCCAAGGTTTTTGTTTTTTTGTTTTTTTTTTTGGTCTTCCTTTCCCTTCTCTAAAGGGGCACCAGGGCTCTGTTTTCCTTTCTTCTAACACTGGGGGCACTTCTTATCTTGGTCAGGGTAAACACACACTCAACGGCACCTTGTGTAGTGTGTATTTTATAACAGGTCATGGCATTCGCCTAGATAGGGAGAAGAGACTGTAATTTAGAACACTTTCGAGGTCTCGAGCGTTGGTTTGGCTTGGCTGTTGTTGAGGAAACATTTCTCATTCAATTTCACTTTTAAAGACCCAGCTTCTCCCAAATCTCCCTCACAGTCTCATCGGAATGAAATGTAAAGAGATTCTTGCCTCTCAGTTGTATTAACCATTTTGCTTTAGAGAGAACCAAGGATAGACTCCAGAAAGCCAGGGGAGATGTAGCCTTCGACCCTGACCATCGCTCGGGTTTTAAGACAATGACAAACCCTTTGAATATCAACAAGGCTTTTTACTGAAAAAGCACTTCTGAACTGCTTTCAGCTACTAATAAAAGAGAAGCAACCGCGCTGGCTTCCCAGGTCTCGGTAGAGATTAGCACAGTGTAAAGTTGGCCTGGTCTATCATCTGCGCTGTAATTGCTACTTTAAAATGTGCTGTTTTGAATAAGCCACAATAAATGAGGGCATAGTTCCAGAAACCAGGAAGAGAAATCTCAGCTGAAGTTTGTTTGCTTTTAAAAAGCCGAATTCGAAACTTTTTTTTTTGAGCCATATATCTTAAGTTAAACAGTAAAAGCGTGGACTTGAGACCCTTAATCCAGGTTTCAACCCCAGGGGCATTCCTATCTCCACACACCTTGTGCAATAGTCACTTCTCTGGAGATTAACACTGCTGCTCCCACTGAACTGAAATGTGTCTCATGGACCATGGTGTCTATGTTTGGACAGTTCCCATTTGGGACGATAGTAAGAGAGCTGAGAAATCACATTGTCTAGCCATGGTGGCATCCCAGGAAAAGTTATCCAGAGTTAACCACTTTAAAAATGCATCCTAGTGTGCACAGCCCATGGAATGCACTCGTCATCGGTCCTGTAAAGCTTAACTAGGTGTTAGCAAGCAAGAGACAGCAAGAAAGTTTACTGTCTGCTCACCCTTTTCCATTGGTGGGCAGGGAATGGTGGGGGGAGTGGGGGTAAGGTCAGGGTTGGGAGTGTGCTCAATGAACTTCAAATTTATTTTCCTGCCTTCTGGCTATTACTCAATTCTCTCTGGACATGAGAATGATCTCTTACTTTCTCTTATCCTTATAGGAGGATGAGATGTGCTTAAAGACCCCGATTTTACTGCAGTCCTTGACAACTACCCTGTGCCTATAGGACAAAGAGCTTTTAGGGCTAGGTCTTTGATCCTTGTTGGGTCACATAATCAAGAATTTCTATCAAGTGTGAGCTATCTATAGCAACACTTATAATACCAATTACTCAGGACACTGGAGCTCGAGGATTGTGAGAAGCCCCATGTCAGATAAATACATGAATAAATAATAAGTATATAAGCATGCAAATATAGAGACCTCATGATTTCTAGGAAGTATGGTGAAAAGACTGGAGAACTGTTCAAACTTAAAAATATAGAACTTACGTATGATGCAGCTATTTCTTCCACTCCTTGGCACATGCGCAGAGAACTCCACATTGTATCTGAGATGTTTGTATACTTGTGTTTATCGCTGCTCTATTTATGTTATGGAATCAGCCTAGCTGCCGATCAAAGATGAATGGAAAAGGAAATGTGGTATATACACAAACCAGAATATCACTTCAGCTGTAAAGAAAAGTAAGTTGGAGACACGACTGTGGTGGTGAACGCATTTAATCCCAGCTCTTGGGAGGCAGAGGCAGGTAGATCTCTGTGAGTTTGAGGTCAGTCTGCTCTACAATGAGTTTCAGAATGGCCTGAGCTACACAGAGAAACCCTGTCTCAAAAAAAAAAAAAAGTAAGATCATAAAATTTTGAGAAAAATAGGCAGATTTGGACAGTACTCTACTAAACAAGGTGATCCAAACTCAGAAAGAACATCTCCTAAATTCTCCTTCATATGTAAACCCTAGTTTATAATGCATATGTGCCTATCAGTAAGCAGGTAAGTGTGGGTATAGCATAACGCCTAGAAAGGAGACCAGGAAAGAGCAGTATTAGGTGAGGAGGAAGGGCAGGAGGCAAGCCAAAAGTTCTGCGAGTCATGAAAGAGGATATAAAGGTAATTTTTGTTTCCTAGCTTCAACTCTACCATAGTTTTTGTTCATTTGTTTGTGGCAACGACGGAATAAAAACACTTCATGAAGCTTCATGGCTTCAGAACGGCTGCTCTAGAAGTTGACTAGGATGCAGAGCCTGGGACTTGCTAAGTGTTGGCATGGCTTCCTTGATCTAGACTTGCAATGTTTTCATTAATGACCTAATTAGAACACAGAGATTTTATTTTGTAAACAAGCATGGCGGGCAGAAAGCTCTGTATATTTGGAGGCAGACACTGAATGTTTTGCTGTTCCCTAACACTCAGATGTTCACGCAGAATAGTGTTTACTGAACACACTGAGTGGCAGCTTATCTCTTGCTTTTCTAGAGGCCTCAGTCCTTTAACTGGGGCAAACGTATCCTGCCTTTGGCAAGCACTCTGCTGTGTGTGAGAGTTTGTATATCTACACCCTAATTCTAACAACTGTTCACGTCCACATCTACTCTCTTCTGTCAGAAGGGTCCTGGAAAGAAGGGGACAGCTAAGTCAATCGGAGGAAGCCCTCAGAGGGTCAGGGTGCTCTGATTTCTTCATTAATGCCAAGAAAAGGTGGAACAGTGGGTCTCAGCCATTAACTCCGGTACAGTGCAAGAAAAGAAAGAGTTAGGCAGACATTAATCGGCTCATTTAGGCTGGGCTTCAAACATTTGCCTGTTTAATCACTTCTTCCTTGGTGCCCAGCCCCCAAACACTCAGGGAATGCTTTGAATGGTCTGGTCTTAGTGATAAAAAAAGAAGCATGGGACACATAAAGGAAGAGAGGATGGAGAGAGAATGCAAGGGGACTATGAAGCCTTTCCTAGGAGCCTAAAACCATTTCTTAATTGCCATTTGGGAAATAGGCTAACCACAATCTCCCTAAGCTACTGTGGATCAGCTAACTGATTTTGGCAGGAATATCATCAAGAAATACTTATTTCTAATATTCTATGACAATAGATTTGTGACTAACCCACTTAGTACTGTTGTTCTGCAAACAAGCTTATTTTAAGTATTACTTGTGTTTCATGGAACAAATAGAGTCTAAAATTATACACTTGAATTTAATGGCTAGGTGATAAAAGCGCATTAATTCCAGGTGCTTATGTTTCAGGCTTCATTAAATAAAAACAACAAATTTGTATAATGGGGATTGATTCCTTTTTCTTTCAGGTGAACAAAAAAAAGTCCACCACAAAACAGAGTTTATGAATGAGTACTCAGATCAAGTACTATAAACAGTACTTACTCTTAATTTAATAAAAAAAAAATTTGTACACATAAAATGGTTGTTTGCCTGAGAAATGTTTATCCTTAGAAGGTACATCTCAGCTTCTCCCTACCTTCCCAATAAAAAGGCAGACATTTTAGAGACTACTTATATCATAGATTGTCTGTATTTTTCCAAGTTTGTGGCCTACATACAAATAATGTGTTTTAAAAAGAGAATAATTTACTTATTTTCAAAGAATATTCAAAACATATGCATGTACAGTATCTCATTTGATCATGCTAGCAATGGTCCATTAAAGTTAACCAGTTCAAGTCAGGATAAAATTGCTGAGAGTACATACAACAAGATTTGAAGAGTTATACATTTGAAATGATAGTGTGTGTGTTAAGGGGAGACCTGAGATATGTAGTGTAGAGGTAGACCAGTTGTCCGTCATGTGTCGTTCTTAGCAACGTAAAACAATAGTAATAATGATAATAATAGTGGCAATTGGGAGAGCTTTGGAAAGGTAGGTCAGTAAAGAGTCAGTTTTTTACACCTACACAACAACCACACTGGTAAAATCTGTCTGATGTAGTTATTTGGGGAGCATGTAGTTCATTGAACATATGCAACATGTAAGGAAAGGCTTAAAAGGTAAATTGGAGCTAAATGTGGTCAATTTTAGTTTTTAATCTCAACAGTATCTATCCATTCTGTTAATCTCTAGGATCATGATAGACAGCTATTAATAGTTTCCTGCACAGCTTGCAGCAGCTAGTAGACTCTCAAACAACCAGTACGGATTCAAATTTGGGGACCTGGGTTTTGATCACTGACTACAGACTTTGACTGTGGGTTTGTGCAGGCATAAGATCTCTCAGAGTTTGTTTTATACATCTTCTACTCATTATTTCAGATTCTTTTCTTTCTGGCAGAGCTACCTAGAGAAACTCTGTCTCAAAAAAACAAAACAACCCCCCCCCAAAAAAAAAGAAAAAAGAAAGAAAAATCACAAGGAATTCCAAGAAAACAGTGCTGATCTAAAAATAAGCTTGAAGCAATCCCTTGGGAATGCAGGTGGCAGACTTACAAAATGAAGTTTTTAAAACAGTTTAAAATGCTGAAGATGTAAAGGAAGAGGTGAATAAAGTCAACTGACAGAGGGACAGAGTTAGAGATATCAATAAAGAGAGAAAATCACAAGGAGACTAAACAATTCTAAAGCAAATCTTCTGCTAGGGGGATTCTGTTAGATGTGGGCAGGCAGAAGAACGAGCAAGTTTAAAGGAAAGACAAGGAGATCATTAGGTATTTGGGATAAAAAGAAAAGGCCCAGCAAAAGCAAAGCCCAAGAGACTGGTGGGATATATTCCAGTTGGTCAAGGTGTCCATCGCAAGAGTCCTTACAAGAGAAGGAGTAAAACAATTATTTGAAGAAATAAAGACTGAAAACTGTCAAGGTTTGATGAAATACTTTATATACAAGGATCTAACTCTAAATGGATAAGTTCTAAATGCCAAGTTGGATGAACCCGGGAACCCACATTAAGGTGTATTATATTATGAGATGCCAACTAGCACATATATGATATCTATATGATAGAGTTGAAACTAGGAAACAAAAATTATCTTTATATCTTCTTTCATGGTTTGCAGAGTCTCTGGCTTGCCTCCTGTCCTTCCTCATCATCTGACATTGCTCTTTCTTGTTCTTCTTTCTAGGCATTGTTACACTATACCCATACTTACCCGCTTAGTACACATGTATGCGTTATAAACTAGGATTCACATATGAAGGAGAACCTGGGCACATGCTTTAAAATCCTAGCACACCACTCAGGAGTCAGAAGCAATAGGATCTATATGAATTTGGAGCTTTTGGACACCTCAATTTAAGGGAAACTCAACAGAAATGTAGCCTTATCTGAAGAAAAAGTAACCCAAAAATTGCAACTTAGCCCTGCCATCTCTAAATGCAGAGACACCCAATGAAAAATCAGGAAAGAAAAATATTGCAGGTATTCAGTATGAATTTGGTGATTGAATGTATACAAGGTCTCCCCAAAATAATATTCCCTCTCCTCTATGCTGAGTGCTGACCCTGTATGAAGGCAAGTGAGTTAAAGTAAAGTCACTCTGTACAAACTACTCATGGCTCACACGTCCTGAGATCACTGAGACTTGTAAAGAAGGTTGGGGATCCAGTGGTAGGAAGTGGTAGATGGTTAATACAATAGTTAAAGGACATTTCAAATGGGTTAAAAATACTAAAGTTAAAAAACAAAAACAAAACAGAGACTATTTCCTTCTGTCTCCTTAAAAGCAGAGGTATGTTTTCATCTGGAAGGCATTCCTAAATGATGAAATCCAAGTTCCTCTTTTAGAATAGAGTACACATTATTGAGTACTTATCTGGTCCCTTTAAGAAAAAGCCCCCAGCTGCTTTACCCTCTGCCCTCTCTGTGCTGGCCCCATCACTATTTCTCCTTGTGGTCTGTACTTTACAACTATTCCTCTCCCTGATGGAGCAGATCGCTCCTTCATGCCCAAAGCGCCCTTTGAAGTCTGCCCTCCCTTTAGAGCTTTGGCGGAGATATTCAGACTGCTCGCACAACCCCAGCAGAGTTCCTGGACCATCCACGTTCTGTCGAATACAGTTGTTTCATGTGGCTAGTGATTTACTGTCTTAATTAATGCTCAAAAGAAGAAGAGTGTATCTTTGGTGGAGCTTCCCCCCCCCCTTCTTTCCACAAAACAGGACTCTTGGGGTTTCTGTGGACATTGTGCAGGATGGTTTTGCCAAATGGGACGAGGGATGGTTAATACTTTTCCTTTATAACCTTTGCCATAAATCAGCTGGCACTCCGTTTGCACAAGCGCAACGATTAATGTCCTACCCCACCCCCAGCACTTCCCGAACCTTAAACAAAGTCGGAATAAACTGAGGCTGAGCAGAGCCAGTGGGCCCGCTAAGTCAGTTTAATGAGGTCTGAATAGATCACACAGGACATATTGTGGCAGAATGAGGTGGGTGGTGGGGATCCAAATTTCAGCGATGTGAAAGGGGGGGGCGGAGCGGGGGAAAAGAGAAGACGTAGGTTGTGGTAGGCGATGCTCAAACTCTGACACATGTCTTTGGTAAAAAGAGTACGTCTTACATTCTCTTTACCATTTGCTCAAGCTTAACTGCTGGGACACGTTTAGATTTATCACTGTTTCCTGTCTGTGGTTTTGCTCTTCCATGTTCCCCAACACATGGTAAGTTTATTGTTTGCTCCTCGGTACTTGTTCTTACTCTCCAGTCTCCTGCCTGAAAACAGATCTCTCCATATGCCAAAAGAATCCCCTACAGGAGAAAAGAAAAAGAAAGATCTGCTTATCCAAGGCCTGGACTCCTCAGAAATGAAGTCTTAGGTCCCGCCCATCCTTGTTGGACAGCCAGATTTCTTTCAGTCCACCCTTTCTATAAATCCACGTTCCTCCCTTCCGTTGATCACATCAGAGAAAGGTGTGTTAATCCCTTCCTGCTCTGTAAGTCAAATACATGCATAGGATTGTACCTTTAATGAAAACTATACATCAAGGCAAAAGGAAGCAAGCTTTTTCAAAGGGGTCCTCACGGTGGGACTGAGGATTTGGTCAATGGCAATGTGCCTACCCCACCCCAAAGCCCTGGGCTGAGGGGGTGAGATGAGGTGTTGAGAAGTATCTGATGACTTCGTCCCCTAATGTCAGTCCCAAACTCACAAAGAAACCAGACCACCAGGAAGAAGTGACTGTTAGCAGCGTTGTCCTTTACAGACTGGAGAAAGCCGGTTGAAGGAAAGAGTTTTAAGAGCATAGGAAGTCTTCTTAAGGTTTCATTGAATTTGTGAACTCCACACAGTCTGTTTCAAAACTCTGAGTTCCTAGTATGTGAGATAACCAGCTTCTAGTCATGTTTATTACTCTCCAATACCACATGTCAGAAGGTGCTAGTTTTGTACATTATAGGCTACTCACGCTCAGGAAACCCAAGGACCAGCGGCTGACTCTCCAGAGCACCAACTTGAGCATGAGATGTATAAGGCTGTCTTCCATCTTTGAGACAGAGGGGACACAGATCAGATCCTTTTCTATTCTAGAAGATGAAGGAAAACTCTCCTTATGTTTGTCTGTTGTCTAAATTCTCCCTAGCACTCTAATGGCCTCCTGGTCTCATTTGGCCAGATCAGGTCGGGTCTAAGTGGTTTGGCCTTAGAAAACTTAGTCTCATCTGAAGTGTTTTCTTTTAAAAAGGGAGTTCAAGACATCAATGTTCCAAATCCATGTTCCACTAAAAAATAACCAGAAAGACAGCACAGCCCCAGACTCGCACTGCTGAAAGTACTGCACACGGATTGAATGGGTTTGCTTGTTAGCTGGGTTTTCTTGTCTGGTTTTGTGGAGGCTTTGTTTGTTTGTTTGTTTGTTTTGTTTTTCTGAGACTCAGTCTCTCTTTGTAGCCCTGGCTGTCCTGAAACTCACTCTGTAGAGCAGGCTGGCCTTGAACTCACAGAGATCTGCCTGCCTCTGCCTCCTGGATGCTGGGATTAAAGGTCTGTGCCACCACTGCCATTTTGAGTGAATATTAAGTCAGACAAATATCCAGTACACCAAACAATGGCACTGAGCTGAAAGCTGTGGATTCTCTAAGGCAAATTCAAACCTTTTGTGCTTCTGAATCATTCTGTATTATAGATTATGCCAAGCACATGGCATAAACATGAATAGGTTCAAGGGCACAGAGGAAACAGCTATGGGAAAGCCTAAATTGCATAGCAACAGTTTTGTGTTTTAAGATTGAGCCTGTAGAGCCCTTTCAAACAAAGCATAAGGTCCCCATTACTACTCTTTCCCCATTGTTTCTTAAATATGAAAGCCAATCGAGACCATACTTTGGTTTCAGATAGCTCAGACATGCTTTAAAGTTCCCATTATACACAACATTATTTATTTTTCAAAGTTATTAATTATGCATAGACACAAACTCACAGATACACAGGCACAGACACACAGGTGTGCAGGTACACAGGCACAGACACACATAGAGAGACACAGACAGGTACACAGGCACAGAGGCACACATACACACACAGAGACACACAGATACAGACAGGCATACAGGCACACAGGAACTCACAGACACACACACACTCAGTTCAAGGCATAAAGATGTTCTTCCTTACACAGATATGAAGTGGGAAATTCTTCAGACTAGAAAGTGTTGACTCATTCTTAAGTGCTAGATTTCTGTACGTTCTGTTCTGTACGTTACTTTTTGTTTTTTAAATGGCAGTGGATAGATTACTGTATTACCTATAACACATATATCTAATGTGTTAGATCCAACAGCTAAGCAGAAAAGTGAATTCAGTGTGCACTAAACACTGAACTCAGTGGTAGGTAACTGTGTGTGAATCGAGCTGAAAGAACAGAGAGGCTTGGGCGCATAGCTCAGTTGTGGCATACTTGACTGGCTTCCAGCTCCAGCACAAACCAAAGCAAGCCACCAAGCACACCAGCCCAGTGCTTTCACTTGTACTCTACTGAATAAACAGACGGCAATTGGGTAAAAAAAAAATATATATATTTTAACTCATTTACTGTGTGTGTGCATATGTGTTTGTGTATGTGTGTATATATATGTGTGTATATATATGTATATGTGCATGTATGTGTACCTGTGCCTATATATATATATATATATGTGTGTGTGTGTGTGTGTGTGTGTGTGTGTGTCAGAAGTATACCTGCAACAATTGTATCTCTCCTTCTACCATGTAGGTTTTAGGGAATCAAAAAAAATAACTTAATTGTAGGGGTTTGTAGCTATCCAGAAACTATCACAAAACATACTTAATAGGTAGGGCTGGCGCTCCAACACAGGAGACTCTGGTCCCTTACCAGGGCGCGTGGGAACTGGTTTAATTTTTCTGAATCTTTCATTAGAGAGAAAGTAAGAATTCAGGCCATAGTTGAGACATAGTCGGAAAACAACTTGGAGTGAACTTCAGCCAACAGGATGTGTAGCTGGAAAAGACTAGGAAAAGATGACGTGGCACAGGAAGCAGGTGCGACTCTTGGGAAGGACCTCAGGGATGACACCCTCCACCACCGTCTGTCTTTACCTCCTTGGAAACGGATTCAGATGTGAAGGGACTTGCCCATCTAACGGAGAGCCAGCACTCACGGCTTGTGCACGTCATGGGGAAGTGGTTGGGTGGACAATGCCAAGACTTGTTTGTGTGCCTGGTTGGTTGTTGGCTTTGGTCCTTGTTATCAAAATTCACGATGCAGCACAGGAACAATAGGTTGTTGTTGGTCGGATGCACAGTATAAGAAATAGACACATCCAAGGGGGTTTTAGACTTAAAGGAGATTCACATTAGCCTGTGTAAATCTGAGGCACACTGCTTAATTCATGAAATGGCTTTCTTTTCCTGGGCATGGGGTTTTTCTCTTGCACATGTAAAGTATAGTGTCCATCCTTGGTCTCTGTCTCTGGCCCTCTTCCATAACTTTAATAGTTTTTAAAAAATGATAAAGGAAACTGAGTCATTGATAAACAAGACATCAATTATTTAGGAAATGAATAACCAGCGTGTGGAACATTCACATCTACTCACCTAACAAGCCCACGCCATTTTAAAGAGTGTGTGTGTGTACAAGCACAAGGACAAGACAAAGGGAAAGAGAGAGACAGACAAACAGATACACACACAGAGGGAGGGAGGGAGAGAGGGAGGGAGGGAAGAAGGGAGGGAGAAAGAGAGAGAGAGAGAAAGAGAGAGAGAGAGAGAGAGAGAGAGAGAGATTGAGAGTGTTTATATATAGGTATCCAAGGAAAACTTGTGGAGTCGGCTCTTTGCTCCTGTGTGGGTTCTAGGCATGGAGCTCAGGTCAGAATCTCAGGCAACACCACTGTCTGCTTAACTGGTTCACTGGTTTCTACTTTTAACTAACATTTTTGGTTTCCTTTTGGTATGGATAAAAGAAATGCAAATGAATCATGTTTAACTTTTAATCTAATTTTGAGACAGGACTCTCTCTGTGTAGATCAGGCTGGTCTTCCTACCTCAGCCTGCTCTATGTCTGGGAATACAGGCATATATCACTATTCTGGCTTCTTTTTCTTTCTTTCTTTTTTTTAATTTTAGAGGGAAGAAAAAAATCTTGTTATTTTGAGATGTGACTTAGCTAATATTCTATACATCAACAATATATAAACCATCTGTATGATCTATAAAATCTATAGAAGATCCTAAACCTTTGCTAGAGTAGGAAGCCCCTCTTTACCTGGTGATTAATAGAGCTTCCCCGTTCAGGGAAGTGTCACATAACTCCCTCCCTCCATAACTGAATATGGCCTGGGAAGGTCATAGCAACAGAGTCACTTCCCTGAGTTGAAACACGACAGGCATGACTTTTGTTGTGCCATCGAGGTGACAGGCATCACATCTTGTCAGTACGTACCCTTGTCTTGACGAGATGATATTTTACCTTTGTGGTCTTCCTCCTTACGACGCACGGTTTTAAAAACATCAAGCAACTTACAGCTGAGGGCACAGAGCCAGAGAAACTCTCCCAGGCCAGGAGTCTAAGGGACAGGATCGGTGAATGGAATGTGTTATCTATCTGTTGCCTGGAGACTCAAGGATAAAATAACCAGGGGTATGTGAATGAATCTTGAATCTGTTCCTAAAACTGTGCCAATACTGTTTCAGTAATTTAAAACTCATTAATTTATACACATTAAAAGCAGAGGAGACTAGGTATGGGACATGTAAGGCCCCCTTGTACAGTTTCCTCAATTTTTCTGAAAATGTAAGTTGTTTTGAAAAAATATATATATATTAAAAAACACTATAAAATCCTTGTACTGACAAAGTGATTTTAATAACTGCCTTGGATTACTACCAAACTCATTTTTCCCCTGAGTCAAATATTTGGCTTTATTATAATTTCTTTTCCAAGATAGGTATTTTATTGAAAGAATAGCTATTATTGGAAAATCAACTTGCTTCCCAATGGTCAGGAAGTCCTTGGTACCTGTATAACTAGTTCTGGCATAGCCTAGACATCCTAAGAATCTCTTGTGCTGAATTCCTCATCCCTAGGTCTGAGAAGCTGGGGTGGATTATTAGTAGCGTTTTTTACATAATTCTTCTCAAAGCCAGAAGTGCCCATTGGGACCACGAAGAACTCCCCCACCCTACTAATGGCTTCATTTTTCATTTCTGAAGCAGGCCTGGCCTCTAAGTGGCCCTGCTTCCATATGACCATCATGACTGACAGAGTCAACCGTGAGAGGATGCTGCTAAATCAACATGCCTTTAGGGGCTCTTTCCAAAAAGGAAAGAAATCTGGCAGCTGGCTTTGGAACCAAGATTACTTAGCTTGGTCAACGTTGCTAGACCATCCATCATTGAGAGATGAGGGGACATTTGCCCAGGGTCAGGGGCCAAGCAACTGTGTGAACTTGTCCTAGATTGTCGCCGCTCCCTTTACCCAGTTCTAAACTTGGTTGCTTTATTCTTAACATGGTGCCCTCGGGCAGAGAGGGAAATATTCTCAGGTCACCCTCTCTGGAGGGTGCAGTCACATACATAGACTCAGAAACTAGTGTTTCCCATTAACTAGTGTTCATTAATATTGCCGCCTAGCTGCCACACTGTGTTTGGAAAACGGTTACATTTCGGCAGCTATTTCCTATGTTCTAACTGTGCTTCAGCTTCAAACTAATTCCACATAAAGGAAGACATTGCTTTTAAACTGGCAGGGTCAAAAAATACCTTTGGATTTTCTTTTGTTCCTTATATAGTAGGCTAGAAACTTGTTTTGGACCTCTGACAGCGCTTGAAGACTTAAAGTTTATTAAAAATAGCCAGAATGTAGGAACAAGCAAATGATCCACCAAGATCTCAATGGTAACCCACACTTGGTACATGCATATCATAGAATATTACTCAGTCATGTAAGGAATGAAGTTCTGACATATGTTGCACTGTTCATGAACCTTGAAAGTACTATGCTAGGAGATGTATGGCAGAAATGAAAGGGCCCGTATTGTATGACTCCATTTACAAGAGATAGCCAAAAGAAAACAGCCAATAGGAAGCAGAATTCCAGCTGGAGGATGGGGAGGGCTGTCGATAGACAGCTTCTGCTTGGGATGCAGAAAAGGTTCTGGAGGCTGTGTTGGTGACGGTTGACAGAAGTGTGGATGTCTTAGTCATGGTTAAAATGGGGCTGGGCTTAGCTCTGTGGTAGAGCACACATTTAGCCTAGCATGAGCAAGGCCTCAGGTTCTATACAATACGTTGCACAAACCAAATGGTATTAAAATGGTGGATTTTGTGGCATACATCTTACTACTTAAAAAACAAAATCAACAAGCAACAACAAACAGGACACCAAAAGGCTTCGACCTAAACAGGATGGAAGATAGGGACTTGGAAAGTTCTGGGTTTCTGATTTGTTTTTCAACACTGTTGGTGACTCTGTTGATACAGAAGTGTTTTGTTGTATAGCCCTGACTGGGCTGATGCTCTCTGTGTGGTGCTCACTGTGTAGCCCAGGCTGACTTTGAACTTACTGCGACTCTCTTGCCTCTGCTTTCGAGTACTGAGATTAAAGAGAAGTGTGCCATCACGTCCAGCCTTACTTTAAAATTTATTGGTTGATATTACTCTACATGGTTCAAAAGTCAGAATGATATAAGAAGATGCACAGAGAGAAAGAAGCCCCAGCATAGACGTTGGCTCCAATCACAGCTCTCCCTCCAATGTTCCTGGCTCTTACATTTCCAACTGACCATCAAGGACTGGGGTTATTTCACTCTTCTTTATTTTTCTGTTTCTTTAGCAAACGTGTTCTCGTCTTCCCGTCTTTTTTACTTAAAAGGCAATGGATTATAATGGACTATATTCAGTATTAAGCACCTTGCCTAAACCTTAACAAACTGTCAATTTTACAGTTGTAGTCGGGATTTCAGATGTGTTTTCTTTACTCAAGTGAAAACAGTAGAGAGAAGTTCACTTTCTACTTCATTTTAAACAGAAGTTGAGACAGAGAGGCGAGAAAGGGAGAGAGAGGGGGAGGGGAAGGAGGAAGAGAAAGGGAGGGAGGAAGAGAGAGAGAAAGAGAGAGAGAGAGAGAGAGAGAGAGAGAGAGAGAGAGAGACTTAAAAGTTCAGGAACATTAGGGTGGCTGACTTGCCCTGGGGGAAAAGTTTAACTGTGTAAATATCCCCTTTCAAAGCACTTTATGTCCCTAGGCCACTTGGAGATTACCACCTTGTAAAAGAAAGGAAGAAAAGCAACCTCCCCACCCTTACCCAGCCCAGCAAAGGAAAAGATGGGGGTGGGGGTGGCCTCTAGTTGACCATTGCTCAAACTAAGTGCTCCTTTTAAACTTAAGGAAATCCACTTGGCACCCTGCAGGACCCTGTATCTGAACTCTGAGGACCCATTAGTTATGACGTCAATCAGTCTGCAAGTCTCCCGTTTCCAGCACCCACTCACACAAAGAAACAAGCAGATCTCAGTGGCTGGCTAGCCTATCAGCTCCTTAAACTATCTTCAATTTAGGTCACAATAATTCACAGCTTTGGCAATTTAAAAAGATGGCACCTGTCACTCAAAAGCCAACCGCTGTCTTTTAAAATACTATAAAACAACAAAAACCTCCAACATTTTCTATTTTTTAAGACCAAATCCACAATTTTGTGGTATGATTATAGAAAAGATGTAAATTTAAACTTCTAATCTATAAATATATATATGTATATATATATATGTATGTATATACTCTCAATCTATAATAAACTAGTATTATAGGCTACATTTTAGACTTATAAGCTAAAAGATACTATTTAGTGAAAACACCTGATTTCATAATTTTTTTCTTTCCTTTTCATTTTGGTTGTTCAAGACAGGGTTTCTCTGTATAGCCCCGACTTTCTGTAAATCATGTTGGCCTCGAACTCAGAGGCCATCCTGTCTTTGCTGGGATTAAGGGTGTACATCACTACTCATGGCTCTAGATTTTTTCCAAAATCCTTAAACACATTGAAATTTGTATTCAAAGTCATATAGTGATTTTTTAGAATTCATTAAAAACAAAACAAACAGACAAGAAACCACTTTTATGTGCCATGAAGTTCTCGAGACAGATGAGACAGACAAATTGATTCCTTGCCTGGGAGAGTTAGTGTTCTGGTTGAAGAGTCAGACAATAGGGAAGTAAACAAACTGATAAATGCATTTGGAAAGTGGCAAAGACTACAAAATAGTTGACTAAATCCAGATAAGAAGATGGAAGGGAGGAAGCCCTTTTGATAAAAGCACCAGGATGACTTCTACTGTGAGAAGATGGTCAAACACAGAGAAGGAAGGAGCAAACTGAAACCAGAAAATTGCAGGCAGAAGCAGCAGCCTGCCTGGGCAGGAAGCAGCAGAAGACAGCGTGGGCAAAGACTCTGGAGGCAAGGAGAGAGTGTGAACAGAGGAGAGAGTGTGAACAGAGGAGAGAGTGTGAATGGAGGAGAGAGTGTGAACGGAGGAGAGAGTGTGATAGGAGGAAGAGAGAGGGGACAGAGGAGAGAGTGGGGACAGCTGCACAGGAGGGCCCTCAGAAACTTGTGGTATCCCAGACCTTGTGAGTCTTAAAAGCTGACTCTTGCTGAAAATGGTCTTTAAGGAATGAGACAAGAACTCTCAGGGTCAAAAGGCAATTTACACACAAAGCAAAGATGAGCTCAGCCTGGGCAGGTGCTGGGATCATGTTTGAGGAGGGCTCAGGAGGATCAACTATCCTACTCAACTGGTCAGAGTAAAACAAGAGAAAAACAAGGACCTGGGAAATGTTATACATCTGTCTTTTTGTAGGTATCTAACAAGCCAAGAATCAGAAAGAAATGAAACTATTTCTTAACTGGCATTTTTAAACATACAGAGGAACAAGTAATCTTGTTCTCAGGACAAAATGCTAAGGGCTAGTACTTCAGAATTGTGGAATTGCCTGAAACTGCTTTAGAAAACCCTTCTGAATACATATGGGGTACGTGCTAGCCGAGGGGAGACTTGTAAACCACCTGAGAAGCAGTCATTAGTTTACATGAGTGTCTGTATACATTGTACGTGCAGGGCATGCGCAAAACATGTGGTTGTGGCTGTGTGGCTGATATTGTGTGTACACATGGTGGGTTGTGTGCTGAGGTGTGTACAGGGGCACAGGAAGACTGTGTGTCTGTGTATGCACATAGATATTTGTGTGAGAACCTGGGCAGGAGGCTGGGGATCTGAGCCACAAAGACACTGATTTCATTTATATTGGCTGCTGAAGAGAGCCACTGCTTCGGAGATGCCATCAGAACATTTGGTGTAAGTGACTAACCTGAGCTGACTGCAGCTCTTGCATCTACCCACCTCCATCTCAAGAACTGAACTAAACCTGCCGATGATTTCATGAGGCAAACTATTAGATGAGGAACCAAGCTATAGAAATTAAGTAAGTACCATGGCTGAAGTAAGAATATCGCGTATGCACATACATTTTTATTTGTTTATTTTTTAATCACTACAGGCTGTGCCTTGGTCACCCACAGAGCTGTGTCCAGAGCCTTTTAATTATTGCTAAGTTACTTCAACACCCCACGTAGCTCAAGTAGGCTTTGAATGAATGGGTCATTCCCCTGGCTCAGGATTTCTCACCATGCCCAGCGTCATGAATCATATATTTCACAGGTGGGTTTCAATTAGTATTTAGTTAATTTACCTCAATGATAAACATTTTGAATGAAAACATATGCAAAGAATTTAAATATGTGACTATGCATTTTATTTATAGTAGTAAGCTGTAACATAAAATTTTAGATTAATTTTTTTTAGGTTAGCATGAAAAATGATGGGTTTCATCTTGGCTTTATCATACACACGTGACATTGTACTTTGCTCACCTTCATCCCCTCCTCTCCTCCTCCTCTGTGTCCCTCCTTCTGTCCTGCTGGTGTCCTGCCCTTCCCCCCATTTAGCCCTGTCTCAGTTTTCCAATTACTTGTATTCCATTATCTTAGATGTCTCATTCCTTAAGATCCATCCCCTCCTTCCCCCTCACGATCACCATTGTGGTTTGATGACCCCCCCCACACACACACACATAAACACCGAGTTTTAAATCTGCATAGGACAGAAAGCATGCAGTAGCTGGCTTTGTGAGCCTGGCTTAGTTCACTTAACATACTTATTTCTAGTTGCATCCCGTTTTCCTGCAAATGTCCTGACTTTGTTTTTTCCACAGCTGCCTAAAACTGTACTGTATAACACATATTTTATAAACCCGAGGTTCTTAGCATTTGTGTAAAATAGAAGGGAGGGGCGAGTTCTGTCCCCAAAGGTTAAAAAAAATAAAGCAAACCCCAAGGTAGCCTGCAGAAGAGTGCTCAGCCAGATTCTCTGGGGTTCCAAGCCTGAGACTTAACTAGAGTAGGTAAGCTAAGTCGTAGAGGGCTAAACTAGCCTTACGATGCTCCAGAGATGGAGATTGACTGTATCTTGGAACCACATAGCTCCAGCAGACCTCTGCTGACTCTGACCTGCCCCTTTAATATTAGGAAGGGAGAAGATAATCACGGTACCTCAGCTCAGACGCTCTGTGTCTTCCACTCTGGTTCCCTCCCTTTCTCTTTGAACTGGACTTCAGCTTCATTCGTCTGTGCTCTCTGTTTTGATATAACTTTCTCTTCCGTATGTGTATACACTGATGTGTCCCTTTGTCACCCCTTGTATTACAGCTTTGAATATGTGAGGATTTTGAAGTGAGCAGAGTTCTTTTGAAAAATTAAAACAGAGCCACAAGGGAATGATCTGCCCAAAGAATGCTAGTGACTCACATAAATGTACACCTTCCTCAGTTTTACTCCGGTCTGCTGTGAGCCTTCTTCTCCTACAGAAGAGAAAGTGGTCCCTAGAAATCCACACCAGTGTTTGCCTCCCTGGAAGCTGAAAGTTGAGCGAACCCACTTTGAAGCACCTGAGGAACGTTTTGAAGTCAGATTGTTACATACATGCTTGGATGTCTTTTATTCATTTGGAATTTGTCCAATTTCCCTGCTTCGAATATCTCATGTCAAAGTTAATTTACTTTACGACGAAAGCAAAACCAAATGCCCAGCAGCCTCCCATGTGAGTGTTCTGGGGAGGTAAGTGACCAAGACAGGGGCAGAGGCTAAGACCAAAGGGATGACAGGACTCATGGGAGAACACCAGCCCAACTGGGGGACCTGTGCTCAGCCCCCTTGGTCTTCAGCAGAGAAATGTGATGTTCAGCCAAGGACCTGGCCACAGATGCATAAGGAAGGTGGTCTTTCATCTGGATCTTGAAGAAAGGGTGAAATTTATCCACATAGAATTAAAGCAGAAGGGATTCCATGTACCAGAAGACAATCAAGAGAGAATAAGCTACTGCCAATAATCAGGTTTCTTAAAGCCTCAGGATAAGACCTGTGGGAACTGGGGTGACTACAGATGAAATCTCTGCCTTTATTTTAGGTAAGGGGACCACCAAACACCCCTGTACTCCTCTTATACAAAGATGTCATCTGACTAGACCTACCTTCCTCCCCCTGCTTGTGTGTGTGCGTCTGTGTGTGTGTGTATGTATGATCCCAGAAGGCAGCTGCTGGGCTTGCAGTGTCTGTAGCAGCCATTAACACACGGCCAGTGCCCTCATTAATGCTGGAAAAAGAACACTGATTGCAAAGGAAGAATGAACTGGAGAGTGCACATCGAACAGACTCTGGAGGGGAGAGACATCAGGTGATTTCCTAAAGGGATTGGAAAAGGATGGAGGATTGCGGTCTGGTCTGTACGAAGGAAAGACTTCAGAGCAGTGGTTCTCAACCTTCCTAATGCTGTGACCCTTTAATACAGTTCCTCATATTGTGGTGACTGTATCTACAAAACTAAAGCTCTTAAGAACGATTCCTACCACAGACAAGCAAGACAGAGACGCCCAGATGTCGTCGCTGTGTCTGCTAGAACTCAGTGTTTGCAGACTGTGTATTGGCCTCAATGGAAGCAAAGACCTACTCCCCTGGATGCACAACACTTTCTGAGTTGTTGGGGCTCAAGGGCCTTTATCAGAAGCAAGGGGTGGGGATCAAGCCTTTCTGCAGGGATTGTTGCTTTGAACAAAAAGGGCTGGAAGTGTCTCACTTTGGAGGGAGGAGGTGTCACAAAACCAGTCTGTAACCAGTCTCCCTCAGAAGCTCTCAGGCCAGTGTCCAGTTGAGAGCTCTTCATGAACACATAGCATATCACCAAGACTTAAGTCCAGATCGCAACTATTTTATCGGAAAGAATCTTACAACCTATTTTCCTACAGGACCCACAGCCAGACATCAGGCAGAGAATAAGAGACCATGGAACACTCTGCCCAAAATGGGATGTTTCCATCAAATTCCTCCCCAATCATAGCTCGGGGGACACAGAGGAAGAGAGGCAGAAGCTGTTTAAGAGCCAGAGAGAATGGAGGACACCAGGGAGACAAGAACTGATGCACATATGAACTCACAGAGACTGAGCAGCAAACGTGGAACTTGCAGGGGTCAGCACCCAGTGGGGTCCTTGAGTTGCAAGGAGAAGTGGACACATGTACCCATCGATACCCTACAAGCTATCTTCAATAGATTACCACCCACGAATGAAAATTTAGTTTCCTCTGAGAGAGTCTCACTGGGGAGACAAACTACTCCTACAGGTAGGCTGCACACCCAGCAGTAGACATCAACAGAAATGGAACTCAGTCGTGTATTTGGAGGGTTTTCTCAGGCCTCTTCCTTTTTGTGTGTTTTTAAATTTTATCTTATTTTTACCTTAATTTTTATAGTTTTCTGCCTCTCCGTCTCTGTCTCTCCTCTGTAGGTCTTTTGCTTTACTTCCAGTTTAGTGGGTATTTTTGTTTTGTTTTTGTTTTTTATGTCTTTTGTGTTTTATAGGATTTCTGAGTGATAGAATGAGTGGGTCTCTGTGTCTGGATTTCTCATGCCTCTTCTTGGGTTCTTTTCGTTCTGTTTGTTTTGTCCGATTCCAATATGTTAGCTTTTGTTTTCTCTTATTATGTTTTATTTTATTACTATTCCTTAAAAGCCTACTTGTTTCCTAATGAGAGACAGGACAGGAGTGGATCCAGCTGAGGGGGAGGTTGCGAGGATCTGGGAGGACTAGGGGGAAACAAAACTGTAATAAGCATATATTATGTGAGGGGGATATTCTAGTTTTAAATTTTTCAATAACAGATTTTTTTTAAAAAGAAAAAAACTCAAAATTTGAAATTGAAAGTTCCCCCCCCCCCCGCCCGGTATAAATGATTTTACTCAAAAATTGAATTGCCAAGGGGCACCTTGTGGGGCAGGGTGTGAAACCTGAACTCCATTGATTTTGCAACTTATTGGAAGAGTTGTACAAAATAAATTCTCTTGAAACTCAACACCTGGCTTGACAGCTTCACTAATTACAGCCTTTTCTATGGAGGAAGGCCAAGGCCCATGGCCTGGCAGACAGATTGGCCACAGTTGCTCAGTAAGACAACAATGTAGTGGAGACAAACCCTGGGACAGAAACCAAAGAAGTCCTGTGATAGCCAAACAGGCTGCCTCAGATCACCAAATCCCCTAAAGTAAGCTTAGCTTCATTAGCACATGAGAAAGAGGTAATTGAACATCCTCTGGCCATCCATCAAGTGCCCAAATCAATCATTCATGGAAATTAAGTTCTGATAAGAGGTGTTTAAATGTTGTCAAAGACTTTCTGAATATGTCCTTCTTTTTGCCTTAAAAAATTCCAACCAGCACTGTCCTAGGCAGCAAAGGTGAAAGAGTTAAAGGTGGAACCGGCCTGGATCACTAGACCCAGGTATCAGAAAAAGGAAGCCAGCAGGTTTGTTTTCTATAAAAATACTGATTTTGGGAGACATTGTTCCCTCTTCTTCACAGATACATCATTTGGACAGTTAGAAGGATATATACTTTTAAGCATGTATTTTGTTGTTGTTGTTTTACTGCTATTGTTGTTGTTTGAGACAAGGTCTTACTATACAAAGCCCAGGCTGGCTTCAAACTTGTGTCAGTCTTTCTCAGCTTTCCCAGTGCTGGGATTACAAGCATGTTGGGTTTATGCTGTCAGTATTTGTTAACTGTAATGACAAAATGTATGAAATGTAAGTGGATATATCTCTTATAATATTTATAATGTGTGTGTTCCACGCATGCGTGTACTCATGAGCCATGGTACATTTGTGGAGTTTAGCTGGCAACTCCTGGGAGTGGTTCTTTCCTTCCACTGTGTGGGTCTCTGGAATTAAACTCAAGTCATCGACCTTGCCTATCTAGCAATCTCTCTAGCCCTTGAAAGCAGCTATTGATGACACTTAAATGTTTTAATACGTTTACATATTGGCTCATGGCTATAATATTACTATGAGAGGCTGAGGCACGATGATGTCTGTGAGTTCCAGGTCAGCCTGGGTTATTGAAATGCTAACATTAAATGACCATGTCACGTGGTTAGCATTGCTGGTGTCCTTCCAAATCACCTGGTTTCTTTCCCCAAATCTGATAATAAAAGCAATAATACTAATAACTCCCCAAAGAAAATAATAAGATTGTGAATACTATATGTCCCAAAGCTAACTCCCAACCCTTTTAAAAGATATATTATCTTCTAAATTATAGGAAGACCAGAAAATTTGATCCTAGGACATCACTTGGTTCTTTTTTCCAACTATACTTATTGTTTTAGCCCGCGAATATTTGCAATTCATCAGAAAGTTACTGGGGACGTGCTTATCTTTGGTATCACAAATATCAGTATTTTAAACAGTTCGGGTCAACATTTCCATTCATCCTTGCCTAGGAAGAGCATTCTAAATGGTCAACAGTGAGTTTTGGTGTTTGTGTGAATTCTATGTTACCACGTTTTCTTCAGTCTGCACTAGCTCAGATTACTGGGCCCATACACAGACTCACACATTCTGTGCAGCCCAGAGCCAGTAGGGCAGAGGGCCCAGCTGTAGCTTTCTCTCTGTTGCTTACTCCAAACCTGGCTACAATGGAGAGTGGAGAGGTCAGGCTGCAGGAAAAGACCAGAGCTCCTTTCTCCTTCCAGGTGGTTTAACCCCTGTGGAAGCCTTTGATCTGTTGATCAGCAAACACACACTCCTATATTTTGAATTCCCTAGTATAGATTTCAGAAGTGGGAGGAGGGGCATGACGCACAAAACCCACAAAAAAATGCCTTTTTACATAAACAATCTGTACACCCTACTCAAAGAGAGGCAGCCCCTTTCCCAACAGTCACCTCAGCATTGACTCACACCACTCACTCTCCCTCTGGAGGGACAAACAAACAAATTAAAGCAACTGAGGCAGGCAAAGCTGCTCTGTCCAAAAATGAGCAAGTTCTAGGATAGTGTGAAAGGCTTTGCTGACTCTCACAAATCCTTTACTTTTTGAGATAGGGTTTCAGGTAGATCAGGCTACCCTGGAACTTGCTACGTAGCCAAGGATGGATAATTTGATCCTCTTGTGTCCCTCCTCCCCGCCCCTGGTGTGGGATTCTAGAAGTGTGCTATCATGCCTGGCTTACGTCCTGTGGGGAGCTAGTATATTCTACAGGGTCTTTCGGATTCTTTATAACCTAGGCCTGTATCTTGACTGATCAAGAAGGCTAACACAAGGCCTACTAGGACGCCTTCTTCCCTAGTAGTCCTCCCACCCAAAAGTGGATGATTTTACCTAGATAAATATAGTTAATCTATAAAACTATAAAACAAAAACAAAAAATGGAAGAATGACTAGAGACAGACATATATTACGAGACTTAGAGAAAAGAATTCAGGGTAATGCTTTTAAATGTCAAGGATAACAAGGAGTTAATAAAGACACAATTCCCACAACCACTGGGCACATAAATTCAAGGCAACGAATTAACATACACAGCTCTCCTTACACTGATCCTACAACCAGGCCATCTTGTGGCGTGTGTGTATGTGTGTGTGTGTGTGTGTGTGTGTGTGATATTAATAGGTACAGTGCCTACAGAAAAGCCTCCTTCCCTTCCAATCAACTCTCGATCAACTCTCGCCCTTCCTTTCTCATCCTGAGAGCTAAGTAGGTTATTTTTAAAACTTCTTGGCTGTAGGAATCATGACATACATGCAGTTGAGCCGTATGACTTTCCAGGAAGCCTCCTGGCTTGTGCTTATTATCCTGACTAATTATTCCTAATGTCCCACTTCACTCTCAAAGTGTCCCGCAGTAGCCAATGAGTTACGTGATCGCTTTAGTCACAGGATGCACACATACACACAGAAAGTCAATGTATTAGTCAGGGTTCTCGAGAGTCACAGAGTTTATGAAATGTCTCTCTATATTAAGGGAATTTATTATGATGACTTACAGTCTGTAGTTCGGCTAACCCAACAATGGGAAGCTGTGGATGGGAAGTCTAAGAATCTAGTAGTTGCTCAGTCCCATGAGGCTAGTTATTTAAGCTGGTTTTCTGTAGGCATAGGTTCCAACAGATGTGCTGGCTATTAAGGGCAAGCAGTCAAAAGAGTGAGTCTTCCATTTTCCAATGTCCCTATATGGGCCCCCAGTAGAAGGTATAGCCCAGTGAAGATGTGTGCCGCCATGCCTAGATCTGGGACTTGCTTTGTCCCAGGCTGACTTTGAACTCAGAGATCTCCTTGCCTCAGTCTCCTGGGATTAAAGCATACACTACCTTGCCTGGGCCTAAGCTTTTTATGACCACTATGCCTCAAGATCTTCATGCCAAGATCCAGGTCAGAAACTTGTGTCTTCCAGCCTCAAGATCTGGATCACAGGTAAGCCCTCCAATTCTGGATCTTATAGTTCATTCTAGATAGAGTCAAGTTGACAACCAGGAATAGCCACCACAGTGAATGAATACGTGAAGCATTATACTAAGTATAGGCTATCTATCAGTATCTTGGGTGTATCTTGGTTTTTACTCTCCTGGAATGTACAAATTAATTTAAACATGAATGAAGAAAAAATAGCCCTAAACTAATACCACCGCTCTGAAATAACTCAGAATCCTGCTGAATGCTCACTCTCTCCTTGTTCCTTTGACCATACACTACTAAGGAACCCAGTCAAGTAAAGTCTAGAACAGAAAAGGAAGATGAAATTAGGACCATGAGCTGGTGATTACAGTTGGCACAGATGCCTCTCAGACCAGTGCAGTTGTTACAGAGCGGAACAAATTGTCCCCCTACCCTACAAAGGGCAACAGCAGTAAGTAAGGAAAAAAAAAAACTCAATAAGTGTATTAAATTATGATGGAAATTCACACTTGACACACTTGATCGATCCAAAGAGTTTTCTAAATTTGTATAAAGCAAAATACATTTTTTTAAAAAAAATATCAAAGCTCTACACATCTTAAATTTTAATATTAAGGCTCATTTCTCATACCATATGCCTTAAGTATGAAAAAAAATGCAAACTAAATTTCCAGTTAAGCAAATCTATGATGATTCTACTTTTAACCATTTGTTCAAAATAAGCTTGTTCTGAAGTATCTTATCTGTTCCAGTGGTCCCCCTTATCTAACTATTTCCCTGAGTCACCGGCAAGGCAAGGTAAACGCCTAAGCAATTCTCTCAGAAGTTAAACATTAAATTTAAAAAAATTGAGACACCGCTAAGAACCTTGTGATGACCTGCAGGCATATTCCAGAGTGACAAAGATTAGAAGGTGTTCTCAAGTAACACCCATTGTTCTGGCCCCTCTTAAGGACAAAAGGAGAAGAAGAGAAAGCCATTACCTGCTCTTACTGTTCACACTCAATTCAAATGCTCCTTAAGAAAGCAAAGCAAAACAAAACACCTTAAGTTTTGCAATCTAATACTCTTCTGCTTTTCAAACTTTCGGATGTTTGTTTGTTTTTTAAGTTAAATGAACTTTCTGACTTTGCTCATGTACCAAAATTCAGAACCAAGACAGCCAAAAGAAACAGTAGAATGGAAGTTAGTGTTTACTATTTATTATATAATGTGTTTTAATTTCAATGATGATCCAAAAAAAAAATCACGTAGAAAAGATATTAAATGTTTTCACCTAAGGAAAGCTGTTTGTGGCAGTCAGAGTCCAAAAGTTTAAAGGAAGTTTTCTTCAGTGTAGAAAAAGTACATACGCTGACCTTAAGCTACAAGGAAGAGTCAAAGACAGAATATTCTTCATAGAATGCACCACTTACCCATATGGGAAGCTCTGGGTTTTGTCCCCAATACTTCACAAACAGAGAGGATTTTTAACACAGCAGGGAACTCAGTCTACTGGATGTTAAAGACAAAGCAGCTTTTTCTGCTGCATAGGTACTCTGTCTAAAACATTAAAAATATATCTTTGTATTTGTTTGTTTGTTTTCAAAACAGAGTTTCTTTGTATAGCCCTGGCTGTCCTAGAACTCATTCTGTAGACCAGGCTGGCCTTGAACTCATAGAAGTCTGCTTGCTTCTGCCTCCTGGGAGCTGGGATTAAAGGCATGTGACATTTTATGACCCAGAGTTGTGTCTGGGGTATGTATGTATGTATGTATGTATGTATGTATGTATGTATGTATGTTTATTTCTAACTCATTTTGGGGAGGGGGGTGAGGGGAGGTTATTTATGTAGCTGGCTTGGAACTCACTATGGAGACCTGAATTGCTTTGGACTCAGAGTCGGCTTCTTCCTAATGGCTGAGATGAAAGGTAAGTACCGCCATGCCTGGTCTAACTGTGATTTTAAACAGACAAAACAAAACTATATATTTCCGATAAATTAAAAGTGATATCAATATATCTCATTATGTTAAAATGAAAACACTTGTCTGTGCATTTGTTCAGATAAGGTCTCATGTAGTTGGTCTGGCCTCCAGGTCTGTGAGGATGTTCCTCCTGCCTCTGCTGTCCCAGTGCTTGAATTACAAGTTTTCATACACAGCTGTATTTGTACATTTAAAAAAGATGTCATAAACACTGTAAAACTAAGCCACAGATAAGGAAACTCTTTATGACTAGGAAAGGAATTTGAATCTAGAGCAGATGGAGAAAAAAAAATATCAATAATAAAATCAACCTTCCAATGACAAATGCAAGCTATGGATGAAATCAAGCAAATCAAAGCAGAAGGCACATCCATGTCCAGCAGAGGAGGACACTCAAGTTCAACAGTCATCAGAAAGTAATACAACCTAATCAGGAGTCACCGCTGCCTACCTGTCTGGAATGAAAAAGTATCTGAAAGCCTGACCTTATCAGGTGTTGGTGACAACTTGTTTGGCAGTTATGGGATGCAAACTGGTGCGACTACTCTGAAAAACAATTGGGTGACTTTTTTCAAGGTTGAAAAAAATGCATATTCTATACCCTCACAATCCCATTTTTGTGGGTATCTTCAAGAGACAATTATTGCTATGTGTAAGATGACCCATCTGAGACGGTCACAGGAGCCTCCTATGCCCAGCAAACATTACCATAAAGATGAAGTAATAGAATCTCCAGCAGTGGAACACTACAGTATCATTAGTAAAACTGACTTCAGCAGACTAGGCAGGCCAAAAGAATCATAATGTTTAGTTAGAAATATGTATGTAGGGAGGCAGAGGTAGACAGATCTTTGTGAGTCTGATCTACATAGTGAGTTTCAGGCCAGCTAAGCTACATAGTAAGAGCCTGTCTCCAGAAAAAAATATAGACACATAGGCACATAGACACACAGACACACCACCACCACCAAACAACAAACAGCAAAGTAGCAAACATATAGACCCTGATTGTATTTGTCCTATTTTCTAATCCAGCAGTACTATGATAACATCTGAATAAAAGTCTAAAATCATGCATAGAAATAACTGGTGAGAATAAGGGAGAAGATGGTAAGAGTACACAAGAAGTTTTAATACACACAGTCACACATCAAATGTTAAGATATGTAACTGTATTGTATATGAGCTATTTATATACTATTTATACATGAATAGAGTACGTGTGTGTGTGTGTGTGTATGTGTGTGTGTGTGTGCGCATGCGTATAATGCTAGGCAAAAATGAATTTGATGTGTCATGGAAAGTAGGTCATCATTGCTTCTTGGCATTGTTAAAATATAGTAGTTAAAAAGCCATATATTTTTAACATAATTTTAAAAGATATATGTGGCTGGAGAAATGGCTCAGTGGTAAAGAGTGCTTACTGTTCTTTCAGAAGCCATGGGTTCAGTTCCCAGAGCCCGCAACAGGCTACTCACAACAGCCTGTAACTTCAGGTCCAGGGATCCAGTGCCCTCCAGGCTGCATTCACATGATTTATATAAGCTCATGAAGGCACACATATTTGCACATAATTAAAAGTTAATCTTGAAAAGAATGATGTAAGCTAAAATGTTTCGGGACGGTTGAATTTTAGTTGGTTGTTTTTTTCAAATATGTATAACTTTACTACTCTCGGTTTGATGCCCAGTGATACTGACCTGCTGGCTGGAGTAAGAGATCAGCAAAGGTTGCATAAACTCGGTAACCATGAAGACTTGGTCTGTTCTGATTGCCTTTGGGGCTGTGAATCAGTACCAAACCACCGAGGCCAGAGAATCCTGCTTCAGTATGCCTGAGCCCACCACAACATGACATCTAAGGCATGTCTACTGTGAACAGCAGGAACACTCTATATTGCGTGTGACCAACACAGCTGTGGGGAGAGACCGGTAAGTAGGGTTGAGAGAGCGTCTAGAAGGGCATAAGCTCCACTGTGAACCTGGGGCCTCAGTTCTGTGCAGAAGTGGAATACTTATATGATATTCCAAAAATTAATAACCAGAAACTGGTGTCTTGCCCTAGTTTAATACAAGTAAACAGAATTATATATCAGTTTTGGATAAAAATTTTCATTATATCTGCCAAATTTGAATGGAATAAAGTACAATTATTAAAAAGATAAGACAGAATCTTAACCAGGTTGATTATAATGACCAAATAAAGAAAGATGGATGCTGCCAGTCTCGCAGAAGCAGAATCATAAGTGAGAAGCGTTATTATCTTGTTATGAGGCGAGGATACGTACTTGAGGTTAAAACTCTGGGACTGGGACAGGGTAGACAGGTACTCCGACAAGTTACCTTGTAATAAAAGTTGACTAATAGTCTTTCAGTCTGAGAACATATGTAAGAAAAGATAGATAGGAAAATTGGAAATTGATGTCATGATTTTAAACTAGGTCTGACACAGGAACAAACTGAGACAGCTAATCCTGGCAGAGATCATTCTTTAACATAGACTTGTCTGGAACTAGCCATAGGAACTTGATGTAATCCTCCTGCTTCTGTCCCTCAAGTGCCAGAACTACAGATATGTTCTATAGCTCTCATTTTTCTCCCCCCCCTGCTCCCATTGTTTTCCCCTCCCTTCCCTGCTGCCTTCTGTTTTTCCTCTCTCCTTCCATCCCACTTATGCTGAGGAATGGACCCAGGGCCTTGTGTGTGTTAGGCAAGTGCTTTTGCACTGTGCCATATTCCCACTCCCACAAATCTTAACAATGGACATTTTCCCTCCAAGCAGATGTTGGCAGGTAAAGGAATGTGTCCGTCTGACTTAGTGGTTTATGTAGAGTCTGGATTTTCTATTACCAAAGCCTTTCAGGTTTTACATCAATTTCTGTCAGGTACAGGAATATACTTATTGTTAAAAGTAGAGAAGCTTTTCAAAGCTTTGGTTTGTGTGTCATATTCAAAGTATCTTTCTAGCTAACAACAGAAAGAAAAGGTTCAAATGTCATGCTCAGACATTTGAAGTGTGAAATACTGAGAAGCAGAAGTGTTAATCTGTAAGAACAAAGTTGTTGAAAGCCTCCACCAGAAAAGAATCAAATTAGTAATAAAGATACTTAAAATTCATAGATTCAAGTTACTTACAGTCTGCCATTATACAAATTAATGTAGAAGAGAAAACTACCTAAACATACACTTTTCTAATAGGAAGTTTCTAAACTCTGACAACCAATTTACTTTGAAAATTCTGTTCCAGCACACAACATCATGTTAATAAGTGAATTAGTTACAAATTGACTATCTACTAACAAATATGAATTAGGTTTTTTTTCAAGCAATGAGCCCCCCCATTATTACTAAAGCTTAAAGTATCCTTCTAGAGAAAAAAAGCCAAATATTTTTCTTTTGCAGTAGCAATGTTCAACACATATGCTTCTGTTCATATATTATCCACATGGTGCATAAGGAGCCACAGAGCCATATTTAAAATTTCATTAGGGAAAATCCCACACGTACTCAGCACAGGCAACTGTAGAAAGACAGCTGCTTGCTATACACAGCTTCCCACCGCAACACTGTCTGTAGAACTTTGTAAAAGTTATAAGTAAACGTGGCTAAATTTTTGGGGAGAAAAATCTCCTTTAAGTTAAAGTACATTTTGAAGGTCATGAACCACAGTATATTTAAGACCTTAGTGTAGAACAAAAAAGATTTACTGAAATAGTAGCTGTATAGTTCTTTTAAAAAAAATATGTATTCAGAAACTTTTATCCAAATACTCATTATAAAGCCCAGAAATCTATTTTCCAACAAATGCTAGTAAGTTGCAATGCCTCTGATGATTTTATCATTCCCAACAAGTCGGGAAACAATCCAAATTTCCTTTTAAAATGTATGGGCTAGGAACGTTTTGAGGGCAACCTCACCAACCTACTTCCTTTTAGGAGGGCTGAGGGAGTCACTGGCAACAGAACCCAGAAAACTTTAACATCATCACCTGCAGCCTGCAAGGAGATCCGCCTGGAGATATTTCTAAATATAGATCAACCCAGAAATACCAGTAGACAGACCAATGAACATTTTCTTATAACTGACTGAAATTATTTTTATCAATTAAGCCTACATCCTGGTATAAGACTGAAGAGGAAACGAACAGAGGTAACTTAAGACAAATTTACTCCTGGTCTAGCCTTCATGCTGCTCATCATGTATGAAGGAAGTGGACAATCATTTAGACGATTAAGACTTGTTTCTGAATGACTTACATTTATCGGTGAGACTTATTTTTGAGCACTGAGTCCCTTGTCTTTGCTCCTATGCTCAACACACACTCATGTCATTTATATTAGATTTCCCACTTAGAAAGATGTTAATGCTCAGACTTCTATCGGCTGTCAGTGGACAGTATCCTCATAGAGTTAAAGAAATCCCGGTCTGAAAACAAGCAGTTGCTTTTGTAGCAGAAGTTTGTTTTCTTGTAACCTAAGGAAGACAAATCAAAACCCAGTGCTTGACTCCAAGGCAGGAGATAGTCTATTTGGTTAAAATAATGTTTACTTTGTGTCAGAAACAAAGGATTCTAGTTTCTGTCTGCCAAAGGGGGTAATTTTAACTCTTTCTGCCCCTAAGAGACATTGCCATTAGAAAATAAGGAGGGCCCAAGAGGTCCCAATGGAGATGAGTTCTTAAGAAGATGCAGACAGCACAATGTAATGTTCTCTTGGCTTGTAACGTTTAAAAACATTGCAAACAGTCACTGAGATCCACAAAAGGGTGATAGGCTATTTTTACACAGAAACTGATTTTTGCTAAACACTTTTTGAAACATGACATGTATTAAAATGCCATTCAAGTCATAAGAATTTTTGGCAGTGGATTTGTTGAGTACAGCTTGACTTCCTGTATCTTCCAATGTCTAGGAAATGGAGAATTTATAAAGACAAATCTATACCATGCAGCATAGAGTCTAGAAGAACATCAAGCTGTAGGAAGAAAAACTAGATGCAGAAGAATGTCCTGTTTAGTTTATCTTGATGTTATAAATTTACATTCAAACCAGAAAGGCCCAATTGCTAGTTTTACCACACCAAGGAAAGCTAGCAAATATTTCATTTTTCACACAACTATTAGAGAAAATCTGTCTTTATGTTTCTATTTCAGGATACAAAAAGGTTGGTAACATTAATTCAAATTATGTATATTTACCCAAAAAACCCTATAATTAGCCAAAAAAGCTGCTTAACCATCTCTAGGACACTCAGTTTATGATAAAACAAATGAACAAACAAACAAAACAAATTTCAACTAATTGGGAATATGTTTTAAGAGTTTCACTTTTTTTAATCAGAAAATATTTTTTAAAAATTGAATTTCCTAAGAGCTGAGAGGAATTTAGAGAGGTCTAGAAGGAGAAGGGCCCCCAAACATCCTCCTGAAAGCTTTTCCAGAGGCATCACTAGGAACTGTTGCTTCTACTAGACTCTGGAACAAATGTTCCCCGTGGTTTTGTACCACAATGTTTAAAAACATCATATTTTAATTTCAGGCCTTATAAACTAAAGATGTTCCCCCCCAAACTAATTACACTATTATTTTGGATCAGAGTTTGTGGCTGACAACATCTGTTAGAAACTCAATTGTGCTTCCTAATTAAAGAACTAAGTCTAGTTGATGAAAAAAAAAGTTTAATTCAAAGGGAGCTGTAATACTGTGAAAATAACCAAATAATTTTCCTCCACAAATATTCTCCCTGGGAGAAAGAGGCTTTCAGTGGGAACAGAGCTTCCCAACGGTCTGTGTCATGTATTTACTGTATATTTTATTATTTTTCCTATTTACTGGGTCTTTCCTGTTACTTTATTTACAACTGAAGACTCACTTAACCAGTGCTCCCCCCACCCTGCCCCATTATTCCTCCTCCACTGTTTTATTCAGCAAAGCAGAATAGTTTCAAAGCAAAGCAGTTTCAAGTCTCAGGCCTTTCCCTTTTGTCTTGTTTACAATTGCCTGTTGCACCAAAACATTTAAAACTTTAAATAATAATCCTTGAAGGTTGCTTTTAAAAAGAAAAAAAAAATTAAACCCTCGCAGAAAACGCGCAGCCTACTTGTGAAAGAGGCAAGAGTATGGTTCATTGACCCCCATAATGAACGTGACCACGCGAAGTAGATAGTCAGAGCTGGCACCTGCCCAAACCCTCCTCTGCCGGTGCCTGTCCTATCTATACAGTTGCCAGGAACTGAGAACCCAAAGAGGTGCGGGTAAAGTGAGACTTAACCAGGAACCAGGAACTTAAATGTCGTCCTGAGTAGGACTCATCTCTCTGGATTTCAAAATCGGAAAAGGAGGCGCGGCAGCTCCGGGCGCCACTGCCGTCCCCCTCCCTCCCCACCTCCCAGATCTGCTCCCCTAAACTCAGCGCGACAAGGTGGTAGCAGGTAGCGAAGGCGCGAAGGCTGGAAAGCTCCAGTAGCCCCGACTCCGGTTTAGGCTGCCTGCCCCAGGCAGACTGCCTGGCTTGCTCACCAATGACTCTAGATTGCAAGCCCAGCCATCCGAGCCACAGAATCTTCTCTGCACTTAGGAAGTGACAGGCAGCACCCTAGCCGGTGACAGCCGGAGGACTCCGCCAGGAGTTCACGAAAAGTTTGCCTCTCACAACCCCGAGCCTGGAGGGACGCGGCACAGAAAGATCCCTCTAGCATCCTCAGGGGCTCTATCATCTATCACCTTGGTTCTCCTCATCTCTTCCGAACAAACGAACGAACGCAATCTCTGGGTCATCCTAAACCTCCCTCTTTCTCTGGTGACTTTAAAGAAAGGGCTCCAGTTCAAAGAAGATACACAAAGGGTGTGTCTGCTGCCTCTCACCCTCTACTCGATGGTCTAGCAGCACCAGTGTTTCTGCGGGGTAGCCGTCTACACACACACACACACACACACACACACACACACACACACACACACTACCTTCAAAATAATTTGCGCAATCTTGTGCTGCATAGTCTAATTGTGAGCTGCTAGCTCCGAATTCCTTTTCCAACTTGGGCCGGTCCTGAGTCTCCCTCCTCTGGGTCTTACCTTGTCCCCTCGCCTCCCACCGAGTCTCGTCTCGGTGTCCTAACACCGACACGACACGCGACAGCCCTCAGCCCCATCCCCAGAGTCGCTCTGCTCTCTGCCTCCCGCGACCCCTCCCAGCGCCTTAAACTTCGGGAACAGTTTTTGCGCTCCTCCTGACGAGTAAACGTGGTTGTCCCTGTTCAGTTGGGGCAGGCCTTTTAGAACTTCCTACATTATATTAAGTTTACATTACAAAATAAGGTGTATCCGACTCTGCGTTTTATCAACCAACGAGTGATGAGAAATTCGACGTGTTCTTTGAACAGACTGAAGGGATAGGGTCTTCCCTTCCATCCCGTTATCCGTTTTAACTTTTTAAATAATGAATGGCGTCGGAGGGATGAAGCAACAGGAGGTCTCCCCTGGTTTACTGTCCCCAATATTGAGCATCTTTCCCCACACTGATATCCTAGTTTAACCACCACCCCCGGCTCTATTCTTTGAAAACCTATTTCCTAAGATAGCAAAAGTAATGTTTTAAAGACCTTCCACTCTCCCACGGCTCTTAGCAGTCCTAAGCGGCACACCTGAGCAGCCCCGGCAGCTCCGGACGACCTCTGGCTGAAGAATCTTCAGTCCTCCCAGTGGCACGTTTTCTGTGCCTCAACAAACTCCGCAAACAAGCAACTTCAATGAATGCAAACTAAGCTTTCCCGGGAGAAACAGAGAAACTTCAGGGCAGCTACAATCCGTCTCTGATTACACAAACATACCTAAGGGCAGGTTGGAGAGTGACAAGGGCTTTGGGGGTGGGGGATTGTCTGCTCAGAGGTGGCTGAAACCAGTTTTCCCATTGTTATTTAGCTAAGAAAAGGCAGCTTTTGTTTTGTGGTAGATATTAGGGGTAAAAAGTGTAGACACCACAGTTCCCAGGAGTCTTTGAGATTATGGAAAAACCTAGCCTCAAGTGAGGAATTTTGTTCTTTTAGATTACAGCACTGATGAAGTGTTACGATTTTATGAGGGAAAAAGTCCAGTCATTTAAAAATATTCTAGAGAGGACTGGACAGATGGCTCAGAGTGTAAAGGCGCTTGCTGCAAAGTCCGAGGATAAGGATTCATTGCCACAGAGTGGAAGGAGAGAACCGACTTCCACAAGTTCTCACCGTGGAACGCTACCCACCCAAAAACCTAAGTATAATTTTAAATATTACTAAGAATTGCATCCTGCTACCTGTTCAGGAGCTCAGTTCCCTGCCCTGAATTTTAGTAACAGCCTCCCTCTGGTGTCTGTCAAAGTAGGACAAGTGACAACTCTGGGGCTTACTAGATTTTGCTCTGGAATCCCAAATTTTCAGATTCCCTCCAGGACACCTCCTTTTGTACATTTGCTTTAGTGGAAGGAGGCATACAGTCTCGATTTCCTCCCTGGCCTGCAGAACAGAGCCAGAAATCCCATCCTTCCTGAGCCTATTGGGAGCTACGCATGTGCAAGGTTTCCCTACCTAAGCAGTTGGAAGTCTATATGTGTGAGGGGCTTTGGGGGATGACTGGAGCGCACGGGGCTGCAAACCACGCTGTGTTCTGGTTCCCACAGTACCAGCACGGCCAACTCGCCAACAACTGGCCAACCAGGCTCCGGGGGTCGGGTCGCAGCCAGGGACCTCCAGGATTGGACAGCCTCTAGCCACGTGACCAGCACACATCGTGCTCGCGCCCATCCTCTTCCCAGCGAGCGCGCGCGCCTTCGGCCGAACATTGCGCGTACCTTGTGCTCACTTTCACTTTCTGCGCTGAAAGTTCACGTGCGAATGATAACTTTTTGTTTTGTTTTGGCTTGTTTTTGATTTTTTATTTTTTGAGGTGCAAGAGGGAGCCGTCGGAGGAGAAACGAGTCGCGCATGTTCATGTTTGGGGGTTGCGTGGGAAGAGTGGGGAGGTTGCTTGGGGGAGCAATTCTTGGGGAAAGCGGATTGCTCGCCTTATGAGCGCACAACTGTCTGAGCTTGTGTGTTCCTGAAATGTCCCGGGAAGTGACACCTGCTGCCAGGGCACAACAAGCAAAAGTCCAAAACAAGTGGAACCCTGATTCAGTCTTTTGTTTATGAGGAGGAAAACCTTCCACGTAGTTTGCTAGGTTAACTGAAGTTAAAGGGTCGCTTGTTAGTCCACGTGGGTGACTTGGTTGGGATTAGTAGTAAAAATGCAAAGAATAGTCTCTGCTAGCTCTGGGATCAGCGGGTGACTCAGAAGCAATCCAGAATGTTTGCCCACGTACTCCCCAGCGCTAACCTCTTACCTGTGAGCAGCTGACCCTCTAAGACGCTCCCCATGGCATAGAGAATCTCATCTCTTGGAAGTCAATAGTCCAGGTCATTCTTTTTATTATACAGAAGCTAGTTTATGTTTTGCACATTCTACCTGTGAAGTTTAGGGACATAGCATCAAACTGCCTCCCTCCCGTCTCCATTTTTCCTTCTTGTACAGCACCTTCATCTTTAACAAGCCAGGGAAGTTGAAACGGAAAGATTGGGTTGTAGAAAGAAAAATGCTTTTCCTTCTTTCAAAAGATGTCTCTGCCACTTGATGACATTTAACAGGTTCTGAACTGAGCCCTTTGGTTTTGTTTTGTTTGCTTTTCTAAAGAATAAGAGGAAACCAAATTGACAAAGTGTGGACAATTATCTAGTATAGTTTCTGGCACAAAGTAAATGCTCAATAAATTATTATTGAAATTGGGTTTACTCTTCCTCCTACGGAGCTTTAAGTGACTGCGCCTTTCTTTTATTCTTATGTAGAAGTGTGATTAGGGAGAAAGCCAAGTTCATAAAGCAATTTGCTTCAATCATATGTTGTGATAAGTAACTTCCACTGACTAATTACATGTCCGCTTGAAAGGATTTCCTCAAATTTGTTTTGAATATATAATATTGCCTTTGAATTCCTTTAACTTCTCCCATGTACTTTTACCAAATGACAGAGTCGGGCTTACACTACCAGTTATTTCATAACTAAACATGGTGACTTTGGGGGGGAAGACATTATTATTTTCTCTGGGTAGTTAGCTGAAAGTCTATCATAAAGTGTAGTCTACAATAAGAACTAATTACATACAAAAATCAATCACATAGATCAGATATATAAAATTTTAACTTAAAGCAGCTGTGTTTTGGTCCCTGGTTTTGGGACCAAGCATATGTGGAGACTTGAAATGAAAGTTGTTTTCTCTTTAAAACTAGTATAATTACTGCTTGGTAGAAATGAGACCTCTGGGCTGGGTGTAGTTCCATATTAGAGCGCCTACTGATTAGCGTGCATATTGCCCTCCCCAAGTTGGATCCCTGGAAGAAGGGGGAGGGGGAGATCTGAGTCCCAAATTTTGTCTTCCATATGTTTAGAGAGTTATATTTCTATATATCTATCTCTCTAACTGTAGATAGATATACACATGTATGTATGTATGTATGTACATATGTATCACCTTATATACATATGTATACATCACCACTCTTACTACTCCTACCCCCACCCCCACCCCCATTCTAGCTGTCACTTAGTTTAACCTCCCAGTTACCTATTGGGCAACTCTGGGAATTGTCCTGGGAGTTCTCTTTCTTCTTCCCTGTGGCAGTCATCAAGACACGGCTAGTTTAACTGATTATAATATTACGGATGTGTCTCTTCCCTTCTTTTTCCACTGTTCCTTGCTTTGCCTCCTCTTTGGCTGCAGCAGCATCTTCACTGTAAGGCTCTGCCCGTGCCTTTCTCTTTAGTGCCTTTCCTTGAGTGATTTATCTAAGAAGCAGATCTGAACACACCACTTGCCTTTAAAGCTTCCCATTACTTACCAGATAAAAATCTAAGCTTTTCGCCCCAGCATTCAAATCCTCTTTAGCTCTCTCCAGCTTTGCTTTTCTCTACTTCCTGCCCTGACTATTCGGGCCACACTCCATCCATTCTATGCTAGTGTGTACCAGGTGCTGTACTCGGAACTCCGGATACCCAAAGGAGCAAAACTGACCTTTGTTCTCAAACGTATATGGGTGACAGTAAGGAAGGGGTTTTCGGCAAACAAAAATACCTAATAAATTAGTATATTTTATCAGGCGGTTTTAGATAGCCTGATCAGGATTGGCTTTATTGCACATATGACATTTTAGCAAAGACATGAGACAGTGAGCTATGTTGATAAACAGGAAGAATATCTAGGCCCAGGGAAGCCAGAGCAAAGCCCTGAGGATGGGGGAGAGTGGGCTTACCACATCAAGGAGAGGAAAAGAAAAGGCCAAGCTAAGGAATAAGGTGAAGTGTGCAAATCTCCAAGTACAAAATCTGTAACACTTAAAATCTAAAGCTTTAATGTCAATGAGTGGGAATTCTGAACCCTACCTAATAATACGGGACAAGTTGTGGTGAGCAGGTAACCAAACTACAAAGATTACACAAAGTTATCTTCAGTGTTTTCAGCCATTATGAAATAGAAAAGAATACCATGTTTAAGCCAGGCGTGGTGGCGTAGGCCTTTAAACTCAGTCCTAGGGAGACAGGGAAATAAAAGAAAAGATACTGTGTTTAGATTTTACCCAATTCCAACTAGCCGTTAAATGGTTTCCCAAACCCAAAGTGTTGCTTACTTCAGATAAGGGCTATTTAACTTCTAAGTAAGAGGTGAGGACTGAAGAGAAGATGGGAGATGAATGTGCTCTTGGGCAGGTTCTCACTAGCTTTGTAATGTTCGCGTTGCATTACATGGGGGTCAACCACTTGTGGTCATATTCTCCCACACAAACCATCACGTTTAGACTCCAGAGTCTTTCATCATGTTACTTTCTATTTGAATTGTATCCCTTTTTCTAGCTATGTTGCTACCTGGGCTGCTCTGCTCTGTATTTAGGTAAGAGACATAGCTATGGGAAAAAAGCTTGGGTTTATTTCTCTTGCCATCTGTAGTACCTGTAGGTGGTCCTCAGGTTTATTTCTCTTGCCATCTGTAGTACCTGTAGGTGGTCCTCAAATCCTTCATGACCTAATGACAATAATGTTCATTTGTAGAGTAGCTCTGAACGTTAGGTGCACATATTTCATCCTAAACCAAAAAGAGAGGTTTGCTGTACCTATTTTATAGGAAAAGAAATGAGGTTTATTTATCTACTGTTACACAGCCAGCACTTAACTTGGGAACCAACATCAGCTGTTGCCTCTGGAGACTCCTTCAGAAGACTGAAGAAAAGAAAAAAGAAAAAGAAGAAACAACTTTCCTATCAATTTTAGTACGTCAATTTGTTTTTATTATATATTTAATAAGAATCTAGTACTTAGAACCCAATGCTGGACAAAGCAGAGAAGGACTTTCTCTTCCAGAATGCATATGATGACAAGGAAAAGCCAGGATTCTAAGCACACAGTGCAGCAGGAGCTCCTGACCCAGCCTGAGAAGGCCTTCCATCAAGAGGGCATTTACTAGGAGGAGCTGATTCTAAGGGGAATGTACCACTAGCTGTAGGACACTGAAGTTCAGAAAAAGGGAAGGACCTAATTGTAAATGAATGTATTCTCCACAAACTTGTAGAAGATGCTATGAAAAATGAAAGAATTTTGTTATAAGTCTGCTCTGTTCAGTTTTTCAACTTCGGGTAACATTAGTGCCTCCTTTCCCACCAACTCTGCCTGCTGTCTTTGGGTATACAGTTTAAAGCAGGAGCTTTTAAACCTTTGTTTTTATCTTTTTTGGTAAGTTACATGACTGGTTTATTTGACTTAATGAAATATGTCTGTTTTAGGAGTAAAATTTCCAAACTATGATGTCTGAGGGTTTATTCAAATTATTTTTGCTTCATTGGAATTTGGTGGTGTATTGCATCATTGGCTGGAATTTCAGGACTTGTTACAGATTGCAGTTTTAAAAACTACACTGATAGGAATGAAGTTTAATGCTTGCTAATTTGTAATTACCATTCAATGGAAGAAATAGCCCAGGAAAGCATGCATGATGATGTGACCGAGACAGGAAGAGACCGGACATGGAAACCAAAGACGCAACTAAAACCAGAGAGTAGCATTTTAGTCCTTTCTAGCTTTGGGAAATTAATAGGTTGTTTTCCATAGATTTCCCCTGGTTTTCAAGTAAGGATATTGTATTTGCCACCATAATAGCTCTAATATATGACTTGATTTTCAAAATTAAAAATTTAAGGATGAAAATAGTCACTCAGACAACTTGAAACTGGTGGTGAGCGGCAGCAGTGGCAAGAGAGCAGTTGCTTTTAATAAGAAAATGATGGGGAAGATCAAAGAAGGACAGGGACCAGGATGTAGGGTGAGTTCTCTTTATTGTGAACTGCTCTGGAGGGAGGTGAGAGATGAGCTGGAGATGAGGAAGCCCTTTCCTTTGGTTTCTCTGATCTAGCCTTGGGTGAGGAGAGTCCCCCTGGACAATTGGCAAAGAAAAGATATGGTTAACTAGATAGTAAAAAATAAAATCAATGGCCCGTAAATACTAAGTGTTTTAAGCTTACGTCTCTCCTAGATTAAAAAAAGAAGGAAAGAAAGAAGCCGTTTGCTGTTGCAATTGTCCTCTGCAGCCTGTAAAACACAAGCCTCCCCAATGGAGCAACTGCAGCGTGCCTTCCTTTCAGAGATAGGAACAACAATGCTGTGGTGACTCAAAGACTTCTGGCAAATGGATGTTTTAAGGTTTTAAAAAAGTTCCCCAGAGGAGGAGAAAATATGCTGGAAAAATCTAGTCATAAAGTACCTTTTTATGTTAAGTACAAAAAGACAGGAAATGTTTTCCCCCCTCCAAATATTGTTGTGTTTTCTCCATCTGGTGCAATAAAACAAGACAGATATGTTATACTCCACTGTTATACAAAAATTCTATATATATATATATATATATATATATATATATATATATATATGCGGGAGAGCTACAGTTCCTGGTGCAGTAGACATGTTACCAATGCCCTTCCCTCCCCAACACCGCATGTCTTGCTTCTCTGAGGCCATTAAACCTTATAACTTTTCACATAGATTTTTTGTTTTTTTGGTTAATGGAATTACAGAAGGCCTAAGAAGACCTTCTCCATTTGCTAACTTCCTACCAAAACATTTTTGCCCTAATTACATTTTTGTTGGTGGTTTGAGGAGCCCAGGACAACCCAAGGGAATAATTTCATTCTAATTTCTTCTTTCCTTTCCCAGGAGGTCTGTGTCCCTTTCATAGCTACCAAATTTACTTGATCCCTTGATTAACTGTTGTCCACTTTTTAGTGAAAGGGGAAAGCAAGCAAGCAACCAACCAAAAGCCGGCTGAATCTGCTGGCTTTCTTTTTGTTTTACTCTTTCCTTGAAGAGGTAACAGAGTTTGTATAGGCTTTCAGCCACACCCCACTTCTTAACCAGGGCTCCGAGTGTGATACAGGAAAGCTTTGTGTGTGTGCGTGTGTGTGTGTGTAGGTGTGTGTGTGTGTGTGTGTGTGTGTGTGTGAGAGAGAGAGAGAGAGAGAGAGAGAGAGAGAGAGAGAGAGAGAGAGAGAGAAGTATGTCTCCTGGACTCCAAACTTCGGCTACCTTTTAAGTGTTGGGTGTCTTCGAGGCTTGGATCTTTAGCTTCACCCCAGTTTTGAAGAGACTGGTGATTTCTGAGAGGTGAAAATCCACTGCCCACAACTGCCAGGTTGATAGCTCCATCGCAGGGAGACCTGGCTTTCTAGGCCTGGGAAGTGGGGATTTCCTCAGGGACTAGGGCAGCCTTTGCTGTGAGCAAGGCTTCAGGGTATCTTCCCAGCAGCACTTCCCAGGAGTGTCTCCTGTCTCCTGTCGTACTCTGTCTCTGTCTATGTTTCTATCTATCTGTCTTTCTCTGTTTCTGTCTTGTCCCTCTGTCTCTCTGTGTCTCTGACTCACTGTCTGTCTCAGTCTCTCTGTCTCTGTGTGAGTGTCTGTGTGTCACTGTCTCTGTCTCCTTCCCCCTCTTCCCCCTCTGCTTCAGAAATCCGAGAGGTGACAGTACAGGGGAACAGGGTCACTTTCCTTTGAGTGACCGAGGAAGGCGCATTCTAGCAGACCCATATCTTCCTGGCCTGCTACAGCCCCTCAGATCCAGTCCATGAAAGACGCAGCCCCTCGGGCCACTCAGGTCAGAGTGGGAGATGCTAGCAGGCAAGAATAGAGGTGGGGATGGGGGTCGGGGTGGGGGTGGACCTGGCCGGGGTCCTTGGAAGGCAGGCTGGGGTGACCAGGCCTAGCTCTCCCAGGCTTAGTCTCACTCTGTGCCCTCACCTTCCCAGCCTGCCAGAGGCAGCTGTTTCCTGGGAGTGAATAGTTTTTGTTCAAACTTCCTTAAGCCATACCTCCAGTTCCTGTTAGTCGGCTGCCTCCATGTGCAGGACTCGTGGACTCAGACTTGTAATCCCAGGACTCAGGAGGCTGAGACAGGAGGCTGAGGAAGTTGTGAGAATTTGTCTTAAACAAAGAAACAAAAGAAAGAAAACAAAACCCTAAACAAGTAATTAAAGCAAACAAAACCCCCAAACCCTTCACAAAACCACAACCCAACTGTCTGCTTGCTTGGGCCATTTCCATGTCAGTAGCTAAAAGCCCTTCAGGTTTAAAGCTTTATCCTTCCCTGGACAGCAGTTCTACAGATATTCAAGAGTTGTGTAATACAAAATCTTGAAGCAAGGGGGACTTCCTGATACCTTAACTCACACTCCAAATGGTCCCAAGTGCCAAAAGGTGTACCTCCATCCTTACTACATCCACTCTGAGCGTTTCTTAACGTTTCTGGCTACTACTGCTTGGGGCTTGCTTTGTGTCCTGTCTCACACGGGTCATTATGGCGGCTGCTTAACTCAAATTCCTGGTGGCTTTGCAGTGCAGCCTAGAGATACTGTTACATATCAGGAAGTTTAGGGAGTTCCTAATCCCCACCTCAGAACTAAAGTCTAAATCTTTCAGAGCTGAAAACTGGCTTCTCCACTCTGGTTCCTTTCAGCTTACCTGACCCCTCTTAGAAATCTAAAGGGAAGGCCCTAAAACTCAGCTTGTTTGAGGCTTTGCCTGAACTCATTTTCCTCTGCCTACATCGACCTCCCTGCATCTCCCGCCTCAGGGTCTGAATGCTTCTGTTCCTTCTGCCTGGAGCACCGTTTCTTAGATGGGAAACCTCAGTTTTTTACTTGTATGCTATCATATGGGTGAAGTGTGCGTCACCCCCCCCCCACTTTCTCTTCTCTGTTTTTCTTCATGATACTTAACTTCTCACATACAAAATTACTTTCCCCTCATTTAGTGCTTCTGTCACCGTCAGAGTGTAAATAATCTGACAGCAGGAAATTTTTTTTTATTTTCTTTTTAATGCCTTTGTCTCCCATTACCCAATGTCTGGAAATAAATACATTTATTTTTAATGAAATTAGGCAAAGGAGTGGCTTCAGTATATTCTATTGACCTTGGAAGAAAAGTTATTTAATTGCCCTAAACCACAGTTTCATCAGCTCTAAAGTTCTGATATCGTCTATGTTACAGGGTCATCAATAAGAGTTAAATAACATATAACACACTAGGCATGTAGGAACATAATACATGGTACTTATAGTGATATATAATATTGATGTGTATGCAAGCCTTACTTGTGTTGTATATTTGATATAGCTTTAGATTTCTAATAATGTATGGAAATAGATGTAACACCTTGCCTGCCTATCTTAGTCTTTTCTCTTTGTCTATTGTTGCACATGGCATCTGGCTCAGATTTCTTTTGTTATTGATATTTCTTGATGCCCTAGAAGTGTGCGGTTGTGGACACTGGGAGGAAAAGTTCATTGAGCAGGCCGGAAGAGCCTCCTCGTGCTTGGCCTGTGCCATTTGCCTTGGGATGGTTCTCATCCCTTTTGTAGAAGAAAAGGAAAGACAGAAGGAAGGAAACCAGGAATTTGGTTGCTTGACAGATTTGAATTTCCCCTTTATAACTCTATTTAAAAGGAATATAATATATTTGTTATTTTAATTTTATATATGTGAGTGTTTTACCTGAATGTACTACATGTATGCCTTGTGCCTGTGGAGGGCAGAAGACAGTATTGGATTTCTTAGAATTGGAATTGGAATTGTGAGGTGCCGTGTGGTTGCTGGGAATTGAACCTGGGTCCTCTGGAAAAGCAATACAGGCTAAGCCACTGCCCTACCCTGCTTTCCTATTGTTGGTTTCTTATCTGGGGTGAACAGACGTTTGTTCACATCTCCCCAGATATAGCGTCACACCACAAAGAGATAGGAGTAGCTATATCTTGAACAGAAAAAGAGGGCCTGGACAAGAACCTACTGGCTACTTAGGCTGTCCCCACTGTCCTTCCGTGAGACCTGATATCACTGGACCGGACAAATAAGACACACAGGCCGGGCTGGACACCAAGGTCTGGAAACTTTTCTGTTTTAAAATTTGGCTCAAACAACAGAAATTAATTTTCTCTTTATTCTGGAGGCAGGAAGTTTAACACCAAGGTTAACAGGTTTGCTTTCCCCTGGGGCCTCTCTCTGGCTTGCAGATGGTGTCTTACTGTGTCTGATGTTTTTCCTCTCTGTAGTCCCCTTGTCTATTCAGGGGAATTCTTCTGAAGACCTAAGGCAAGGGGCTACAGGACCTTGAAGGAGGAGACGTTTGACTTCAACTTCCTTAATCTGGGACGATCCTATCCGGATTCCCATCAGCTTTCCAGCCTGAGTCCTAGGCAAATCTCCCTAAAGTAGACTCATGCTGTGGTAGGTTTGTACGTGGGAGTATGGCAGTATTTAGTACAGGATCTTGGAAAGTCGCTCTCCAGTGTGCCTTTCCTTTTGTCTTGACATCCTTTCCCCTAGCTATGCTCTCTCACCTGGTTTTACTCATTATGTGACACCCCACCTCTGCTTAAACCATGCAAGTAGGTCAGCAGTCCTAGGGAAGGGTCTGGTGCACCAGGTCACCTTCAATTCTTGATGTGACCGGGAGATTAATTTCACCAAGCAGTGCTTACAGTAATCAGATAACACTAAAGGCATCATCTCACTGTCAAAGCAGGCATGGAGCCCCTTAATTTCACAAATTAAGAAGAACAGCAAGGCCAAATAACTTACGCAGGGTCACACGGCAGCTAATAAATGGTGGACCTAAATATAGAATCCACATTCTGGGCCCAGGGCCCCAGGCTTCTTTGGAAAGACCACAATAGACAGGCTCTGGATCCTGAAAGCTCGAGAGTTGAGAGGTCAGAGACTGCATCTGAATCTCCTTCATGGCTTTCTCTGTGGGTGTGGCCTCCCTCCAACTCAACTGCCCCAAAATAGCACCTGTCTAGCATTTTAAACACCATCCCTAGAGCCTCTGCTGGTATCCAAGCAACTCTCACAACCAGTAACTAATGTCGAGGAGTCTCCAACCACAGGGGCCTTGGGTTTCCCCAGCCATGCTTGGTGTTCCAGGATCCCCTCTGAAGATCCCCACAGCGCTATCTCATCTGAAAGGAAACTAGAAATCGGGAACTGTGGCTTTGGGAACCGAGAGTCTCAAGAGCACTGGCTACAGAGGCCTGTGGTGTAGGCTCCCTCACCCCAGCTTCGGGGGCAGAAGGGACATATAGGTCGATGTGGGATGAGCCTGTAGAACCCACGTGTGAGGCTTGAGGCACAGCTCTAGACCCAGACTGGTGGGCTCAGGGACGGAGACACCTGCATCTCCAGAATTTAGCTTGCAAACTAGGACTCCTGATTGCTCCCCCACCACCTCCACAGCAGAGAGTACTGGTCTGGCAGTCACCCTGACTTCTTGTCACCACCACTCTTAAAAATAAGGAAGCTGGGTAGTAAACAGTTTTACTTTGTGGAATCACAGACTTCTCAGGAATGATTGGTTAGCTTATTACAGGGATCCTGAAAATGTAATTGCTCATCGTGCAGACTTCTAGGAAAATGTGAAGGTTAAAATACTTGAAAATTCTGATGATTTTTTTTTTTTTTAACCCTGGTGAGTCAGTTTTTTTGCTTGCCCGCGGCTGCCAGTACAACAAAGGGACCAGTCAATGAAGAAGGTTTCTTTGATGGTTCTGTTCGGAAATCCAAAGGCAAGCAGCCTGTGCTTTTCAGTCACAAATTAGAGTTTCAATTCGAGTTCACCTTAATTACCTTAAAAATGTAAACATTTGTCTCATGCTGGAAGTTGTTTCCCAAGCAACACTTTTCTCCTTTAGATATGTTAATTTGCTGATTCATTAAAACAAACAAAAATCCCATTTTTTTTCTTATCAACTCACTTTTTTTGCCTTTTTTTTAAAAAAGGAGGGGTTGTTTTTCTAATGAATTCTAAAGAAAAGGTAATTAAGATTGTAAAATACAACAGTGCAATGGAGAGAAAGACAGATTTTTAGTTTCCTTTCTTGCTCCATTACTCACTCATTTGATGTGGCCTCTGACAAGTGGCTTCAGTGTCCTGAGCCTCAGGCTCTCTCCGTTCTTAACAAGGGGGATGGTTTGCCATCTCCATGCCTCCTGGGGGTGTTGTAAGGGTTAACGAGATATGTGATCACCTCTTTGATTCCAGGGTGAATGACCCTGCACAAATAAAGCCTGATTATATATCAGATTCATCTTTGATTCATCTGAATAAGTGGGCCTCCCCTTATTAATTCTCTTCTTGTTAAAATGTCAAAATTGGGCTGTCTGGTTTTTAAATATCCAGTGTGGTGGCATTCGATACTCAACACCCTTTGTGAAAGTCCTCCACAAGTTATGTTGCCCCATGAAGGGTGAAGTTTTGTTTGATCACAGGTACTTAATAAGTTACGTTTCTCATTACGCTAGCCAATGAATCGATCTGTTTAAGTTTAACCAACAATGTTCTCTTTCCAGAGATTGACAGAGGTGCAGAGGGAGCATACAGCGCTGCTGCATGGTGTACCTCTAGCATGTTCTAGACGAATTTCATTTAAGCCTTATAATGACTCACTGAGATACGTTCGTTGTCACTACTGTGGGCACAGACTGCAAGCAGAAGTGTTTCCATTTAATTAATGGGTAAAACGGAAGACAGAGAACCGAAGAAGCAACCTCAGAGTAGTGTAGGCTTCAAGGTCATTTGTAGCGCCCACATGCCCTTTATTAATTTTAGTTTTGCAACATTGTCTAGCAGGTATGAGATTGGACTGTTTGAGTTGTTATCCTTACCAGGCCAACCTGAAATGATGGACTAGGGAAATTTTACTTAAATTGGCAAATGACCAGGACTCAGGATTGGCTAAACATTGAAAATCTTTACTACTACCTCTTCACTCTAAAAGAAAAGAACCAACAGAAGATTTTGTGGGGTCACTAGCTGATTTTTAAGTTTCCCAAAGGACAAAATCTGAAGGGGTATAAAGAACTGACCTAGACTGGTCTTATATATTAACTGATCACTTCCGGTAGCCACTGTCTTGGAGCCCACACTGACATTTTCTAAAGTATGCTATGTTTGAATAACAATCCTACAGATTTTAGAGAAGATTGTGGAGGAAAATGCAACACAATACATTGTAACCACTAGAAAATTCATAGGCAAAATATTTGATAATTAGAAGGGTTTCTATTCTTCATATAACAAAGAGATCACATACCCTTACTAGTGAGGAAGAAAGAGAAGATTTGTGTGATTAGGCCTCTTTTTCATGAAACAAACAAACAACAAAAAAGAAAGAATTTTTATTCATCCCTAGAAACATTATGTATCAAATTATAATTCATAATTCTGGACAGAGGGAAAAGAAACAAACCAGAAAAGACAGTCTTATCTTCTGTTGTAGACAGACTAGCGGCGACAGACTGCTTCAGAAGTTTATGACGCACGCACACTGGAGTGTTATGGCTTTGTACCTGTGCTGCCTGTTGACAACAGGTTGAATCATCCATGTGTTTGGAGTGAACACTCACAGGTCGGTTTGTTAGTGTCCTGGTTTACAGTTTTAGACTTATAACACTGACACATAGAGCAAGTAACAGAAGCAGATTGAGTGCACCAAGGGCTGAGTGATGTCTAGGAACCAGCGCTTTCTATGCATGAGAGAACAGAAAGTGAGGGCTGTATTTAAGTCCCACAGTCAGAGAGAGTATTCTTGGAAGAGTTAGAGAAGTCTTGCCCTGCTTACAGTTACTTAGTTAGGAAAGTATATTTTTTTAAAAAAATGTTTTCTTTATAGTTACATGTATGGGTGTTTTGCCTACATGTATGTATACTGTGCCCACAGAAGCCAGAAAAAGATCTTTAGGAAATGGAGTAACAGTTGTTTGTGAGCCTCCATGGATGCTGGGAACCAAACTCAGGTCCTCTGCAGTGGCAACACAGTGCTCTTAACTGCTGGGCCATCTCTGCAGCCCAAGGAAAGGATTCTTGATAAGGAACGAATGGGGATTTCAGAATAAGAGAGTCACAGTCAGAATGAGAACAGTCATTCGGGGTCAATATGCAACTTCTCATTTTAGGAATAAAGAAACAGGCTCAGAGTCCCAGTGCCAAGTTAGTATCAGATGTGGAAATATATAAAGTAGTTTCTGATCTTCTAATGTCCTGCTGTGCCAAAAGATATTTTTGTTTGTTTACTTTGGTAAGTTTTTGTTTTACTTGTTATTATGGAAAATTCCAAATGGATACAGGAAGTAAAACAGTATAATAAACACCATTTAGTTTTATGCTACTCATACTTTATTCCCATGTTTTCATTATTATTGTTGTTATTGTATTATTATTATCATTTATTATTATTATTATTATTATTATTGCCGTCTCTGGTAACCAAAGATAACTTTGAATGTCTGATCATCCTCCTCTCTCCACCTTTCGAGTTTTAGAATTAGAAGCATGGGTCATTATGTCTGCCTTATTTTTGTTAATTAACTAATCAGCTGGAGTATTTAAAAACAAATTCAAATATCTACAATGTTTTAGGACCAATAGTATTTTAAAAGTCAATACTCAAAACCAGAATAGTCATGTTGATGATAAATTTGACAATACATCAATGAGTCAATAAACCTTTTGGGTTTGTTTCTTTGAGACAGACTGTTATGTAGACTGTGGAGGCCTCAAACTCTCTCTGTAGTTCAGAATAATCTCGAGCTGCTAATACTTCTGTGTCCACCTCCTGATGGCTCCCATGTGCTACCATGCCTAGTTTATGTGGTGCTGGGTGTTGGAGCGAGCACTTTATTCATGCTAGAAGAGCACCCTACCAATTGAGCTATACATCCCAAAGGACAGCATTGATAAGCTTTAATGCCATTGAATACTTACTTCTTCCTGACTAATTATTTAATAGTCTTTAGAGAATCCTTTTCCTATTGGATGATTGGCAGGGCCTTCAGTGCCTGACAACTTATTGTTTAACAGGAATAGGACTTTAGCTTTGCAAGGTGAGAATGTTAGTGATGATTGTACAACCACTAAAACTTATACTGCCTAAAGATTGCTATGCTGGTAATTGTTGGTGTATATTTTACCAGAACTTAAGAAGTACTCAGGATACCAGGTGCAGTACCACAGACCTGTGATTTAGCAATCTGGAAGCTGAGGCAAGAGGTCAAAGCCAACCTACTCTATAAATTGAGACCCTATCTCACACACAAAACCAAACCAAAGTTGTTGGAATTGATACAATTTCTCATTACTTTGTACTCTGTAACTTATGTTTTTCAAACCTCATTTTTAATGATGGTTCTTAAACACTTTAACCTCCCTTTTATTGCACCACCCACCAGAGGTAGTGGGAAAGAAAGGATGGGGGCGGGGAGTGGACCTGTTTAGAAAGGTTCTTTGGAGCAACTCCCATCTCTGTTGTCTGGAAATCGTCAGTTCAGTTCACAGGTCAGCAGCAGTAGCTCGATCCACTTGTAAACACTTCACAGATACAACAGCAGTCTAGTTTGGTAGTGTCAGGATAGCAGCAGCAGTGGCACTACCTAGCAGAAACAGCCAGGTCTCAGCCTTGCCACAAGTCAGCAGAAGGGACAACAGGAATGACAGGAAAAGTTCTTGGCTGGGCCTCTCTCTTAGCAAAGCAAAGATCAGTGAAGATTCGAGACCAACAAGCATTGCACAGCTAGCTCTATAAGCAAGCCAAGTCCAGCCTCCATCAGTCTGCTGAATCCTGTTCATACTCCCTTCAAACATCACATGTCCTCCACAGGTCGTGCCTCACCACTTGTCTTGCCTCAGCACGTGCATCTGTCTCAGATGACATCACTCTGCCTATCAGTCTGAGTCCACAGAGGTGGCAAGAAGCCTTGACACACCACCAGAAGTTTTCTGGTGTGCTCCTTTCTATGGAGTCCCGACAAATGGAGCTCAACTATGCAATGTAAGGTGGACCGATACATGTGCGTCATTAACGAAGAATCCTTCATGATGTGTCCCATCACGTGTTCTTTCACATGCTTACTTTAGTAGACTGTCCTTTCACCTGTATCTGTTTCAGCCAAACATTCCTTCACGTGTTTGCCTTAGCAACACACCATCAACACAACCGACTTCCACAGGACCCTTAGGTTTCCACTTCAATACTCAAGTCATATGATATGCAGGAGAGAGGGATAAAGGGCAGAACACACAAATGCTTCTCTTTCACGTCCTAATAAATGCATTTTGGTTCAATTAAAATTTTAAGTATGTATAAATTATGAAACCAGTGAATAGATGAAGAACTATTCTAGGTTAGAGGAGGGTAAAAAGATAACACCATGCATTACAAAGTATTATTCTGGGTTGGATCTCAAATATAGGGGAAAACATTATAAAAGACATAATTGGAACAACTGGCAAGATTTGGATCTGGACATTTGTATTAATCTTTTTGGTAGGTGTTCTGAGTACGTTCAGAGTCTTACATACATGAGAAGCGTGCATTACACTGAAGGAGTTTTGATAAAGGGACACTACTTCTGAAATTACTCTCAAATGATTCCGGGGAAAAATACAGAGTAAGTAGAGGGCGAAGCAAATGGAACAGAATGTTAACAACAGATAACTCTGCATATAAAGAGGCAATTCTAGGTGCTTTGTTTTTGTTTGTTTTTGTTTTGGAGACAGAGTGGGCTTGGAACTCACTACTAGACCCGGTCTGGGCTCTGCCTCTCAAGAGCTGGGGTTAAAGGCATGTACCACTATACCTAGTTAATATACTATTCATGAAACTTCTCTATATATGTAAAACAAACAATTCTACCATGAAGAGCCCCTCTGGTCTAACAATCAGTAGAGGAGATACAGTAAACAGGGGACCTATAAGTCAACGATACAGTACGGCCTTGGTTGGATGAGTTTAAGGCTTCATGACCAGCATTTTCTGTACTAAGAACTGATTGAGGGTTGACTTCACTAAGTGCTCATTTTTGTTTTTGTGCTCATCCTCCATTCATTAACACTTGTGAAGTGATTTTATGGTGTAAATATATGTTGTAAGATCAATGAACAGCTTTTGATATGTGGCTTGTATTGTAAGTTGGGTCTCTTGTTAGAAGTGTCAGATCTTCAACTCAAACTTCTGTCATTCATCAAGTGTTTGTCAAGTGGCTACAGTGTCACACCTGTTTCATTGGCCTTAGAAACATTGACAACAAAATCTGAAAGACCTTTTGTAACTTCCGTATTTTTATTTAAAAACATACAAGCACAAATACTTAGCTAAGGACAAAAAGCAGGGGTGGTCTATTGACTTCACATTGGTGTGTCTGTTGGCAACTCTGTGTTTAGTTCATTGTCTGTCTGTGGGCAGCCAGACTAGCTCTGCTGGTTTCAGTGGAAGTGGCTCACAGATTGGCATAGTTAGAACAGATGAGGCTGCAGAGCTGTGAGTGGGTCTATTCCAGAAGTTTCAGACCCAACCAAACGGGAGTAACCTATGTACTCATTGTACTTCAGTTTTCTCCAAGTACTTAGCTTTCAGGGTCTTGAAGTTTTGAAGCCACGAGCAATTTTCTTATTTACAAGGCAAGGCTACTGAAATGGAAGCCTCTTCATGCTTGTCTGTGCTGATGTTAATGGGCCCTGGCTATGACATCCTCTCAAGAGAGCTCATCACTTTAGCCTTGCCAACTGAGAGCTTCCAAGAGCAAGTAGAGTCAGCTATGTTCATCTCTCAATGGACTAAACAAACATGTTGGATTTTACTAGTAGCTTTCTGTCTGTCTCAGTTACATTCTTCATCTTTACAAACTAACTTAAAAAAAATATTTCTTTCAAGCCTTGCCTGTTTCAATATTGAGGAAATAGGGGGAAGTCCCTAGTAAAGTGCTACATTGATTCATTGATTAACTCACTGTTTTGAGATGACATATGTCTCATATTGAATGAAGAAGAAAAGTAATTTTTTTTTTTTTTAATTTTAAGAATACAGCAGTTGCCCTTTTGGGCTCTTGACAAGGAGTCTGATACTCCACAGATCAGTTAATTCCTGAGCAAAGAGAAGACAATACTTTTCAAATCAAGAAGGGAGGCTCAATATATGAGGTAGAATGTGACATTATTCTGATGTGGATAACTTTTCCTTCCTTGGTCCAAGGCAGCCACTCAGCATCCAGACCATCCAAGGAGGAGAGGGTGAGGTGATTGGAACAGGGAGCAGTACCAGATCAGTTTCGGTAATTCTTGAGATATCCCCTAGCATACTAGGCTACAGGTGGATCAGCAGAAACAGAGACGCTATGTTTGTTAAAGAATAAGGCTTTGATTACCAGGGATTTATTTTAAGCATCTCACATGAGGACTGTTTGGTGACTGTGGCTGGGCCCTGAAGTTAGCAGGTCAAGTGGCTGGGAAGACATGACAGACATGAAAAGTAGGACCCATGAGAGTAGCCTGTGTCCTCAAGGCTCCCTTCCACGGTTTCATGCTGGTCTGTCTATCTGAATTTAATATAATAGAAACAAGCCAAAGTAATCTAGACAATCCTACACTGGAACTCTTTTTCCATGTGATTCTGGATTGTCAAGTTTACACAGTTGCCACATACTTTTTTTAGGTTTTTTCGAGACAGGGTTTCTCTGTGTAGCCCTGGCTGTCCTGGAACTCACTCTGTAGACCAGGCTGGCCTCGAACTCAGAAATCCACCTGCTTCTGCCTCCCAAGTGCTGGGATTAAAGGCATGCACCACCACCGCCCGGCAACCACATACTTTTAATTTGAAGCTATTTATACTTTTATGTATGGAAGAATTTAATTTTCTTTTTTAAGATTTATGGACAGTTATTTTAAATTATTTTTTCACTGTATACATTCATTCTGCATGGCCCTGTACTACACAGGACATTCCATGAGAGCTGTATGTTGAGCGTGTTGCTCCCGTACTCCTTTGCTTTTTTCCCACACCCTTTCCTCCAATTAGCTGGAAGTACATTCTTATTCTTACATAATTCCTTGTACCAAATTGTCTTTTATCCATGTGTTATGAAGTAAATCAGAACATTTATATCTGTTTCTCGGGTTTTTAGCTCCTTTAAGAGTTCAAATTGCTGGCAGTTGCAACCCATGGGCAGTTGATTATTCATAGCTACAGATAATTGTATTTCCTGAGATTGATAGGCCAGGCAGCTTAAGATTGCTGCAGGAGGAATGGATGGGCCATTACCAGTCAGAACATAGGGTACTATCCCAACGATCACAGTCAAGATGGCCAAGATGCTGTCTCCTGCTGGTTATAAGGTTCTCTCTAGAAGGACCTCCGCTACTGTCTAATAATGTCACCAGTGGACCATGTTAGTTTGCTGCCCGCTCACCATTCACTCATCATCAGCTGACAACATTTTTTTTAAAAAAACAAAAGCACAAATCCACTATTTATTTATTTGCTTTTTGTTGGTTTAAATCCAGGAGAGGTACAGCATTGCATGGATTCTGGATTTTTGTGTCCAGTGGTCTTTGCAGGCAGATTGCTTTGGAACTGGGCATGAACAATGTCACTGTTTCCATGGGCCCAAGCTACCTTCCCCAGAGTACTCAAAGGTGATTTTTTTTTTTTTTGCTTTTGTTTTGGCCTCTGTGAGCCACTGTTGTTTTCTTTTGCTTTATACATACAAATGCATCAGTCACCTAAGGAGAATTCAGTTCAACACCGACAATTTTAAGAAGAGCCGTGTGATACCACAGCCTTCTAGATGTGTTTGGCTTTTAGAAGTCCCGGTCCCAGCAGGCCTGCAAAGGACCTAAGATGGCAGAGAGAGCCAACAATTCTTAGTCACCTTCATATTCCTTCTTTTCTTTCCCCTTTCTTTCCTAATGCTCATAATTTTTGTTAGATTCATGCAACAACTTAAGCACTTTCTTACTTTATTTATTCTTTTGTTTTGCTTTGTTTTGCTTGAGACAGGGTCTCATTCTGCAATCTTGGCTAGTCTAAACCTTTGTGGATCATCAGGCTGGGCTAGAAACCACAAAGCTCCATCTGCCTTTGCCTCTGAATTCTGGGATTAAAGTTGTACACTACCACACCTAGCTCTAAACACTTTCCAAATATTTCATCCCTTCTGCTGCCACACTGTGTCTTTTCAAGAAGCTCATGTCTGTATTGTTTAGCTCATGTCTGTTTCTACTGAGCTGTGACCACCCCTGCTGTTCTACTGTCCCTTGTCACACCAGGTCGTGCTCCCCTGAGTGTCTCTGTTCTTGTGTCAACCGTTCTCTTTCTGGGTGATTTCTTTGTCTCTCTGGTCAAGACTTGTTTTTCAAGATCAAATCCAAGTGCCACTGCTATTTGCAATGAAATGGATGACTTCACAGAAGTAAAATGTTTGAACAAATTAGAGGAAGCTATCTTTATTACGCAGGAGCATTCTCTCTGAATTCCTTCTTTTGCTTCAACTCAGCCTAATAAATAGGTCTCACTCTTAGGTTAAATGTCAGGATTCTGTGGCAAGTGGTATATAATCACATTGAGGTAAAATTTGTGGTAAACGTACTTTTATACATTAAACTATATATTTATATTGTATAACATTCATCAACCTAATATTTGGGAAATTACCAGACAATTTCGGCTTTCTTAGTTGGACTATGGAAATGCTCTAGTAAATACTCAGGTAAGTGAGATAGTCCAGGAACAGTGAGATAGCCCAGGAATGGCATATGCAGGTCATGACCTTATCGTTCACCCGCTCCAGCTGCTTACAGGATGAGATGTCAAGTTCTCTCTACGTTTCTAGTTTCCTCCTACCCCATTATAACATGAGGGAGGAGGGATCTTAGTTTTCACACAGAACGTTCAGAAGGAGAACAGGGCCCTGGTTAGCTAATTCACTGTCTCAGTAGTTTTGGCAGAGTCTGGGTGGTCTTCGGTTCTCTTTGTTTTTATTTGGTACCTTCCCTAGGAGGTGCAAGGTGGCTGCCATGGATTCTCAGTTTCTTGTAGAGACTGTAATAAGTAGGGGAAAGAAATGGCGTCTTATTGTTAGACCTGGCTGCCAGCCTCTTCCCAATTCCTCTTTCATGATACTCAATGTTCCTGAACATGAAAACCACCACCTTAGTTTCCCTGTACTTCAAAAGGAATTAGGAAACAGAAATCAATAAAGGAATATTTGATAAAGAAAAATTGGTTTGTTTACTGTTTAGCCAAACAGGGAAGAGAAAGACTCCAGGTTTCTCTTCATGAAGCTCAACTGGAAAGGTGTTAAAGGGTCATGACAGGTGGGGGGTAAACAAATAAGGGAATATGCATATGTTGATTTAGCCATGAGATAAACTGTCAGAAATGTGTGAATCTCTGCCTGGGAGGACAGTTCCTTTGACACCAAGACTCTAGCTTATTCTTACCCTCAGCATGGAGTTCCTGTGGTAGTTTTAAATCTTTAGGGTCCATTGTTTTAGAGTTCTCATTATATGGTTTAAACAATGTCGCAGACTAACCAAAATTACCTTCAGGTCCCTGGGTCAGACTTACCTCAAATCCTTAGGAATGTAAATCTTTTTTTTCTTAATCCTGGATTTGCTTTCTTAGCCAGAAGAAAGGCTACCATCAATGCTGTTTTTACAGTTTCCCATACACAACAAAAACAAGAACAACACATTTTTTACTTTCAATTGGAAACTGGGTTAAGAAGCTGTCTTTGTTAAGTGCATTGCTTTCTTTTGGTTGTTTTAGAATTTATTGTTTTATTTTACATATATGAATGTGTTGCCTGCATGTATGTCTGTACACTCCACATGCATACCTGGTACCCACAGAGTTTTGATGAGAGCATTGGCTGCCAGGCTCCTTGCCATGATGGTCATAGACTCTAATCCTTTGTAGCTAGGCCCCCAATAAACCCATTTTTTTTCTGTAAGTTGTCTTGTCACAGTGTTTTAGCACAGGGATGGAAAAGTAACTAAGACCTTTGTCAAAAACTGTACAGCAGGGACTGGAACGATGGCTCGGGAGTTAAGAGCACTGGCTGCTCTTCCAGAGGACCAGGGCTGATTCCCATCACCTTCATGGCAGCTCACAATAGACAGTAATTCTTGTTTCAGGAAATCCAACATCATCTTCTGACCTCCTCAGGTACCAGGCACACATGGATTCATATAGGCAAAATATCCACACACATAAAACAAGCCTATTTTAAAAATTAAAAAAGAAAACCATATAGCAGTAGATTCAATATATGTAAAACAGAGGGGATTTTAATTAAAAGCAAAATAAGGCTGAGATGTAGGTCAGTATGTCAAGTGCTTGTCTATCATGCATGAAGCCATACATTCTGTCTGCAGCACTAAGGTAAACTCAGCATGAGGGCACACCCTTGTGATCAGAGTACTCTTGGACTAGAGGGAGCAGGATCTGAAATTTAAGGTCATCTCAGGCTACATAGTGAGTTTGAGGATGCAGGAGACTCTATCCCTGAGAAAGACAAACTAAACTGAGAAAGTAAACTAAACT
>NW_021604702.1:3940654-3974234 GCF_004785775.1 Grammomys surdaster | reverse complement strand
AAGGCAAAGGCAAGGCAAGGCAAGGCAAAGGCAAGGCAAGGCAAAGGCAAAGGCAAGGCAAGGCAAGGCAAAGGCAAGGCAAGGCAAGGCAAAGGCAAGGCAAGGCAAGGCAAAGGCAAAGGCAAGGCAAGGCCAAGGCAAGGCAAAGGCAAGGCAAGGGAAAGGAACATAACCAATGGTTAGGGCTTATTAGGCAGTCTATCCGCTTGTCTCTAATCTACAAAAATTAGGGTACTCTTGTTTTCTTTCATTGTGTATCATGCAGATAAGACCTACTGAGATTTTAAAAGATAATGAATGAATAATTCATATGTCTGACTAATCATGTTTGGGGATAAAATAGTATATTATTTCCAAAATCTGCTGCTCATATGGAACACATTAGAGCACACTGTTTACAGTGCCAGTGTGCAGAGTAGAAAATACATAACATTTAGAAAATGTTTGGTTCTGAAGAGTGTGGACTAGAGCAAGCATAGTCATGGACTTACTCTGCTAGCTTTCTGGAGTCTCGGTTGTGACAGACATAAGTTCCAGAGCGTGGCTGGTTAGCTTTATCTCTTACCAGTAGCCTAGATGGGGTTGGCATGGGAAGAGGGAAATGGCAGCTTTCCTTGCTGCTGCTTTTAGGGAGAACTTCAGTTTTGCACTTCCCACAATGCACCTGAGAAGGTGGCTTGACTCTGTGTTTATGGGCTTATTGTTCAGAACAGAAGGTACAAAAATTTAATAGATAAAACCTAGTCTCTTCCCTCTAAGGAGTTTATAGAGACAGTTGCAGACAAGAAATACAAGAAGACAAGCGTCAGGCTTCGTTTATGATAGTAGATGGCTTCTAGAAAGAAAAAAAAGAAACACATTAAAATAGACTATTACCCTTTGATGCCTCAGAAAAGAACATCTTAAAATTAATTTTTATAAATGAACTACTGATGTTTAAAACAGTTGTCAGAAAAAAATCAGTATTGTTAAGAGATGAACACACCAGCTGTTTGAATTACTTTGTGGGAGGTGATGGGCCTCTCCTCTAAAGAAGGCTTCCCAGAAATACTTGGATACTTGTTAAAAGACAAGGAAGGGCCAAAAAAAAAAAAAAAAAAAGAAATCTGCATTTGTGAAAGGAATCCGGATAATGTTGGTACTCCTGACCTGGGACCCACATTACATACAGTTGAGACCAGATGATAGCTTCTTAAAGTGTGGGTTGACTCTATGTGGGACTTGTTGAAATAAATGCTTAAAATTTAGGGTTTCTACCTCACCTTGGGTCATTTAGTTCCCAGATAAAAGGCAAACAACCTCTATATTTATAATAAGCCTTTAAAGCACCATAGAAGGCAGATATGGACTGTCTACGCCATTTTGCCTACTTCCCTAACCCTGAGATATAATTTGCCATGTCCACCTGGGCTACTCCAATGGTTCAATCCTCATGGCCATGTTTTCATGATTAACCTACCTCATGGCAGCTTCTTATCTTCCTCTCCCCTCCTCATTCTCTTCCCTTTCCTAGTTCTGTCTCAGACCCCAAGCCCGGGAACCGAAGGTCAGCCTACCTCCCTTCTGCCCGGCTACAGGCTATAGACATCTTTATTGACCAATCAGGGATAACTTGCCCGCAAGGTTCCATAGCATCTCGTGGTACACACAGGATCTCCCCATCTACAGGGGCAACCAGATGTTGAGGGCCAGGATTTAGCATTACAATACATAGCAACAGATCAAACCTCAACAAGGGCTGTGGAACAGTGTGGGAGTTCTGAAAAGCTTGGCCACAGTACAAGCTTTCTGAAGGCACAGTAACTACAAATTAATCCAAACTCAAACGTACACTGAAGCTGAGATGCTCTTGACTGTATTCACCCGTGCTGCTTCACTGACGTCCTGGTTGTGACCACACCACACTCACTGGGCACCTCGAGAGGACTCACGCTGGGCAACATTTACAAGCGCTTCCAGAAATGGCTCAGATTCCATATGGTTGTATGTAGTATTCTTTTCTGTATATATAAGGTTTTCTGTCCTTGTAGAAACATAATGAAAAACATATTTCCAGTATTCCCCTACTATCATTCTTCAGTGTGTATATCTATATGCTCAATTACTGTGTCTCTGGGCTGTCTTGTGTTGGAGTGTTTGATTTTTAAAATTACTGTTTTTTTTTTTAACCCAAGTCTTACAAAGAAATTGTTAAATGAGTCTAGCTTGGGATTGGAACAGAATTTCTGAATGGCTCTAAGCACTCTTTGCAATTTTATACTATGACTTTTTGTAAAGTGGTATTTCTCAGAACTGGTGATCATAAAATGAAAATATTGATCAATTTGGAAAGCATTGACAATGCTCTATATCTGCAGTGTCAAAGACTCGGGCAAGAGTCAATTCTTCATGATAGTAAGTAACCTATTTCATTAGAATGGAAAATTTTTTCCTTAATAAATGACAAAATTATATGTATACCAAAGGATTACCATAAAATAAAACTTCTTATGACTTACTATCAACAAATATTTTATTTGTATGTTTTTTTATTTTAAATTTTTATTTTTGAGTCAGGGTTCCACATAGCCTAGGCTGGCCTTGAACTTACTATGTAACTAAAGTTGGCCTTGAATTCTTGTTCTTTCTGACTCATTCTCTGTAAACCCATTTTGTGTACCTATGTTTTTTTTTTTTTTGGTGGTGGTGGTGGGGTCACATTAATATCTCTTGGGTGAAAAGCAATTGTGAGTAGAAAGACTTTAAGAAGCCCTGTGCTAGATCACACTGAAGGAAGACACACAGGACAGAAGCTATGAGGCTTACCTCCAAGATAAGTTAGACTCTAAAATTTTTTCTGATTTATCAATTTGTTATGTTAAATATTAGGTTTTAATACTAAATTTAAATATTAGAATTCATTTTGTTGGTCTTTCTCCTCTTCCTTTTGCACAACCCCACTCTCCCATGTCCTCCCCACCCCCATCAGCCTCTTAGCTACATTCACAGGACTGTGTACTGCCCTACCCCTCTCAGCTCTTCCTTTCACCCTGTGGTCACTTTCTGGTTAGAGGACCCATACCTACATCTACACATATAACATTTAAAGCTCACTTCTGCACATGACAGAGAACAGTGTTTTTTTTCTTTCCGAATCTCCATCGCCAGCCTCATGTCATGTAACATTTTAAAAAGTTTTTCTGCATTTTTCTATAAGTTTCATAATTTCATTTTTCTTTACAGCTGCATAAAATTTTCTCTTGTGTATATGCCTCTTTATTCTACATCTTCATTGTCTGTTCACTTGCTGATGGGCATCTTAATTTGGTTCCACTGTAAAGAGAGTAGCAGTCAACATGATTGCCTATGACTCCTGGTGGTAGGATGCAGAGCCTTTGGGGTATATGCCCAGGAGTGGTGTATATGATAGTTCTGTTTTTATTTTGTTTAGGAACCTCCAGACTGATTTCCATAATGATCACACTGGTGTATTCTCTCATCTTCACCAGCATTTTATGTAATTGTCATCAGCAGTGAAAGGTTTTCTCTTTCCCCATGTCCTTACCAGCATTTTATGTAATTATTTTCTTGATCACAGCTATTCTGACCAGAGTGAGATAGAATCTCAAAGCAGTTTTTATTTGGATTTTTCTGGTTGCTAAAAATGTTAAACTTTAAGAAGTATTTATTGGCCATTTGAGTTTCTTTTGATAACTGTCTGTTCTTTTCACTAGCCCATCTACTGATAGGGAGTTTTGTTTTTTGGTATGTTTAAATTTTGTGGTCCTTTATTTATTCTAGATGTTAGCTCCCTGCCTGGCAATGACTGTCCCTGTTCTCCAGCCTGGTTGTTCTGCTGGTAGTTTCCTTTGCTATGTAGAAAACATTTTTAGTTTCATGTAATCCCATTTGTCAATTCCTGGGCCTATTTCTTGTATTGTTAGATTCCTGTTCAGATTGTTCTTGCCTATGCCTGTAGACTTAAAAATTTATTATTATTATTATTATTATTATATATCTACTTTGTATGAGAGCATGTGCAGGCCATGGATATAGGTCAGAGGACAACCTGATGGAGTTGCTTCTTTCCTTTCATGCTGTAGGTTCTGAGAATCAAACTCAAGTCATCAGGCATCAAGTAACTTACTGGGCCTTGCCCATATATCTTGAAGTCAGGTATCTTTTCCTGACATTTTTCTCTAAGCATTTATGCATTTTAGATTTTAACTTAAAATCCTTCATATGTTATTGACTTGTGCAGGGAAAGAGATGTAGATCTAATTTCATTCTATGAGTAAACAGTTTTGTCTGAGCATTATCTGTTGTCTTTTCTTCCAGTGTATGTTTTTTACATCTTTGTCAAATATTGGCTGGCCGTATCTGTGTGTGTTTATTTCTGGGTCATCTATTATGCTACATTGCTCAACTTTTCTTTTTTCTTTTCTCCTTTTCTTCCTCTTCCTCTTTTTCCTCCTTTTTCTCTCTTCTTCCTCCTCCCCCTCCTCCTCTTCCTTTTCCTTCTCCTGCTCTTCCTCCTCCTCTTCTTCCTCCTCCTCCTCCTCTTCCTCCTCCTCCTCCTCTTCCTCTTCTTTGCCAGTATCATCTATCTTTGTCACTATGACTCTGTAGTATATTTTCACATCATGAATTGTGACTACTCAAGTGATGTCCTTCCTATTTGTGTTACTTTGACTATTTCTATTTCCATTTGGGTTTTTGGGGTTTCCCCCTTTGCTTTGTGAAGAACGTCATTAGAATTTTGATTAGTAGTACATCGAGTATGTAGTTTATGTTTTGTAATGTAGCTATTTTTACAATATTAGTTCTTCTAGTCCAAGAGCATGGAAAATGTCTATCTTCTTCTTCAAGTTTTTTTTTCAGTTAGACTCTTGAATTATTGCACAAAAAGAGTTTAAAAGTTTTGAACTAGGGACATAGTTAAGAGGAAACAAAATTTGCTAAAAAGGATGAAAGAAATTGCTAAAATATATAATAAATAATACCTACAGAGTGTGTAATAATGCATACCACATAAAGACAAGTCAGTGAAGGAGGAATACATACAACCATTCAATCTTGAGTAGAAAGAAAATTTAAGAATATTTAATTATAATGCTAAAGTACTTTCACCTTTCTCGATTTTAGCAGCGTGCATTTTTCAATAGATTTTAAGTATTTTTCTATCTTTGTGAACAACTAGTATTCAATATCCTTTTTTCCCTCTAGAATTGGGGATCAAACTAAGGGATTCATGCATGCTAGGCAACTCCTCTACCGCTGGTCCTTGTTCCTGGTTCTCTTTAAAAATTTCATTTTGAGATAAGGTCTCACTAAGCATTGGATGTTCCCACCCTTGGGATCCTCCTGCCTCTGCTTCCAGAGTAGCTGGGAAGCAGTAGTTATGTTCCACTAGTCTCATCTCTTTCTTTTCTATATAACTTATCTCTACAGCTCATTAGTAATAGTAACTAGGTTTCCTCCAGTCTAGATTCCTTTAATTTACCAAATGCTTAGCTCAATTTATAATTGATTAATTAATAATTAATTTAATTAATTAATGTACCTATTTAGAATTATTCATTAAGTGTTTATAATATGGCAGAAACTACTGTGCTGTATTCTAAGAATATAATTCATAGTTTGCTTATGAATTTGTTTTTAATGCCATCAAATTCAAGGCATGAAAGCAAATGTATTTCCTGCTGGTTGAGTGGTTCCCAAAGAAAGGAGATAAGAAAGAGCAGAGCATGCTTATCTCTTCCTTTCCACCTGACAGGTCCTGAAGACAAGGCCGGGGAATCCCACTCTTTAGACGTTTGGTCAATATATGACACTTCGGTGGTTTCAATGAAAATGATCCCCATAGGCTCATAGGGAGTAGCACACAATTAGGAGGTGTGGCTTGTTGGAGTGGGTATGGCATTATTGGAGGAAGTATGTCACAAGGGATGGTCTTTGAGGTCTCAGATATTCAAGCCAGGTCCGGGGTTTCACTCTGTTCCTGCTGCATGCCGATTCAAATGTAGTACTCTCAGCCATCTATCCAGTACCACATCTGCCTGTGTACCACCATGCTTCCTACCATGATGTCAATGGAGAAAATCTCTGAACTGCAAGCCAGCCTTAATTAAATGTTGTCCTTTATAAGAGTTGCCACGGTCATGGTGTCTTTTCACAGTAATGAAACACTAACTAAAACAGGCACCCTCACCCATATATCTCAACTTTTTTCACTTAACTATTTTGGCTTAGCTACTCAGCATTTCATTGGACTGGCCTTGAAAAAAAACCTTTTGACAATGTACAAATGCTTGTCTACAAGAGGCAATATACATTTCCTTATCGATATATTGCAAATTAATTGAAATAGGTAATATTAAATGAACATAATTAAGTAAGTCCATTATTAATATTAAATAATTTATTATTAAAATTAAAAAAGTAATAATAATAACTAATAATAATAATAATAATAATAATAACAACTAGGACTAAAGCAGGAGATAACTAGGAATTCATTGTCAGTGTGACAATAGAGTAAGACCTCTCTCTCTCTCTCTCTCTCTCTCTGACTCTCTTTAAAAAAAAAACTCTTCATTATTAATTTAGAAGAAAGAAATATAGCCAGATGGTGGTGGTGTATAACTTTAATCCCAGGTCTTGGGAGGCAGAGTCAGCCAGATCTCTGAGTTCAAGGCTAGCCTGGTCTACAGAGGAAGTTCTGTGACAGCCAGGGCTATATAGAGAAGCCATCTCTTAAAAGACAAAAATAAACAATAACAACAAACCCTCAGAAAACAAAACAAAAACAACAACAAAAAACACCACCACAACAACTAAAACCAAAGGAAGGAAAGAAAGGAGGAAGGAAGGAAGGGAGGAAGGAAGGAAGGAAGGAAGGAAGATGATTTCATATCTGAAATATCCTTAAAGGCTTGGAAAATGTGTGAGGAATATTGTTATTTATAAATTCAACTTGTTTGAAGAAATAGTAACTATGTAATTTTCTATTTCCTCTTGTGTCACTTTCAACAGTTTTCTCAATGTGATTTCATTTACAATTTCAAATTACAATTTTAAATTAATTTCAAATTTAGTACATTATTTTTTATTGTGTCTTCTTCCTTTTTCACCATTTTTTGTGGAACCAAGGATTGAACCTAGGGTCTTATGCATACTAAGCAAATGCTCTACTACAGAACTGTTATTCCAGCTCCCTACCCCACCATCCTTTTAACTCTGAGGCACAATCTCTCAACATTTGTGATCCTCCTTCCTCAGCCTCTAGAGCAGTTGGGATTACAAGTTTATATTATGAGGTGTTTGGATACATTCAATCAATATTAACACATTTAAGTGTTTTCAAAGTTTCTAGTGTTATTTTGTGTGGAGTGGATAAAGTCCCAAATGAGTGTGTATTGTTGACGTGAGTATGGCCATGTCAAGGACTCCAATGTCTCAGAACTGTAGGAATGACAAAGCCTTCCTGAGGTCTGGCTCAGGGGTATGGCAAGGCCTTTCTCTGGCTGTGTAAGGATGTCACAGCTTCCTCTTCCCAGATGACTGCATCCTGAGACTGCTCCCCTCCACAGATCCCCTACTGAGATTAGCTGACCTGTCTCCTCATGCTGTTGCACATAATAAACTAACGAGTTTCTCTGTTGCTCCTGCATGTCCATGTGAGTGCACAGCTCACCAGATCCCAGCTCTACACTATTTGTGCCTGTTTGTTCACAGTAGTCCTCTCCGGTTCAGTCCAAATCCATGCAGGTTGTGGTAATCATTGCATATTCCTAATTCAACTCAGTTAAGCTGTGGGTTTGCTGTAAATTGCCTCTATTACGTTGAGTGTATCTTTCATATTTGAATTTTGTCAAAGACCTTCTCTGTATCTAATGTGATAACCATATGATTTTGTTTTTTTGGCTATTTTTTCTTTGTCTTTCAATCTGTTTATGTGGTAGGTTACATTCATCCATTTATGTAGGTTGAACTGTCCCTGCATGTCTGGGATGAAGCATACTTGATCATCTTTGTGTTACTGGTTTGCAAATCATGTATTGAGAAATTTTGCCTCTATGTTTGTAAGGGATATTAGTCTAACCTTCTCTCTCTCTCTCTCTCTCTCTCTCTCTTTGTTTTTGTTGGTCTGTGTGTGGCGGTTCTGGTGCCAGAGTAATAGTGACTTCATAAAAAGAATTAAGAAATATCCTTTCAATTTCCTTCTGTTTTGACTTTGTGAGATAGTTTGAGGAGTATTGGCATTAATTCTTCTTTGAAGGTCTGGTAGAATTCTGCACTGAATCCATCTGTCTTTGCGCATTTTCTGGTTAGGATATTTTTAATTACCATTTCTATTTCACTGGGGGTCATGAGTCTGTACAAATTGCTTCTTTTATCTTGGTTTGGTAGACTATGGTATACCAAGAAATTCAACTATTTCTGTTGGGTTTTCTAGTTTGGTGAAATAGAGACTTTTATAGTATGTCCTTATTAGTTTCTGAATTTTCTTGGTTTCCATTATAATGTTCACTTCTCCAAGTCTAATTTATTAATTTGGACATTCTATTTCTGTTTTTTTGGTTAATTTGGCTAAGGTTTTTTCCAACTTTGTGGATTTTCTCAAAGAATTAATTCTTTATTTCATTGATACTTTGTATTTTATTTTTCTGTTTCTTTATATGTTTGTTTCTATTTCATTGACTTTTCAGCTCCAAGTTCAATTAATTTTTTCCCAAGTAATCTTTTTTTGGGGGGGAATTATTTCTTTATTTCTTTTTATAGTTCAAGAGCTTTCAATTGTGTTGTTAAATTACTAATATGAGCTCTCTCTAGGTTTTGTGTGTGTGTGTGTGTTTGTGTGTGTTGGCACTTAATGCTATGACCTTGCCTCTTAGAACTGTCTTCATTTTATTTCATAGGGTTGAATATGTTGTATTTTTATTTTCATTCAGTTCTTAAAACTTTTAAATTTTCTTCTTGATTTTTTTTAACCTCTTTTATTTTTCTTCTTGATTTCTGTCTTGACCAAGTTTTCATTTAGTAGTGAGTTTTTCAGTTTCCATGAGTTTGTATAATGTCTGCTGTTTCTGGTTTTGTTTGATATTCAACTTTAATCCATGTTGTTGGTCAGGTAGGATGCAGGGTGTTATTTCAAAAAAAAAAATATATATATATATATATATATATATATATATATATATATATGCGCTTTTTAGTCAACTTTGGAGAACTCATCATGATCTGCTAAGAAGAGAACATATTCTTTAATGTTTTTTGGAATGTTCTGTAGATGTCTGCTAGTTCCATTTGGTTTATGATGTTATTTAACTCCATAAGTTTCTCTGTATTTTTTGTCTGCATATCATGTCTATTTTAAAGATTGAGATATTGAAGTCACCCACTATCAGTACATGAGGGTCAATAATTTTTAGCTGTAGTAGTGTTTCTTTTATGAACTTGAGTGCCTTTGTGTTTGGTGTATAAACATTATGAATTGCAGTATCCTCCTGGTGATTTTTTTTATTTGAAGTTTATTTTTATCAGATATTAAAATAGCTATGCATGCTTGATTCTTGGGTCTATTAAAAAAGGCGTGGAATACCTTTTTTTCATCCTTTTATCTTAAGGTAATATTTATCTTTGATGATGAAATGTGTTTCTTGGCTGCAGCAAAAAGATGGATACTAACCCATCTTCCTAATCTGATATGTTAGTTCATGTCTTTTCATTGGGGCATTGAGATCTTTAATATTGAAAGGTATTGATGAACAATATTTTCTGTCCTGTGATTTTGTTGTTGAGGATGTGGTTGCTTTCCTCCCTTTTGATTTACTATTCTTGGGTTATTGTTGATTGTCTTCTGTCCTCTTTGATATAGTTAGCCTCCTTAGACTGAAGGTTTTTTATTTTTATTTTTGTGCCTTTTGTAGAGCTAGATTTGTATATAAATCTTGCTTTAATTTGGTTTTATTGTAGAATGTTTTTCTACCTCTGTTGATGATGACTGCTGGTTTTGCAGGATGTAGTAGTCTTGGGTATCATCTATGGTAACTTAGAGTTTGTAGAATATCCATTCAGGCCTTTCTGGCTTTTAGAGTCTCTTGAAAAGTCAGGTGTTTTTCAATGGGCCTGCCTTTATATGTGTCTTGCTCTATTTCACTTGTGACTTTTAATATCCTTTCTTTGTTTTGAATATTTAGTGTTTTGATTATTATATGTTGTAGAGAATTCCTTTTCTGGTCTTGTCTATTTGGTTTTCTGTATGCTTCCTGCATACTGATAGGCATATCTTTCTTTAATTGGGCATTTTTCTTCTCTGATTTTGCTAAAAATATTTTCTGTCACTAGGGTTTCTTCTTCTCTTTCCTCTATACTAGCAGTTCTCAACCTGTGGGTCATTACCTCACAGGGGTCAGATATCTGCATATCAGACATTTACATTATGATTCATAACTATAGCAAAATTACAGTTATGAAGTAACAAGAAGATAATTTTATGGTTGAGGGTCACCACACATGAGGAACTGTATTTAAGGGTTGCAGTGTTAGGAAGGTTGAGGACCACCGTTCTATACCTATTATTTGTTTGTAGATTTTACCCTTATATAGTGTTCCAGATTTTCTTCATGTTTTATGCCTGGATTTTAAAAAATCTTAACATTTTCTTCAAATTTTTCTGCCTTGTCTTAAAGACTTGAAATTCTCACTAGTCTTGTAATTTGTTAGTGAAGCTTACATATGAGTTTTTTGTTTCACATCCTAAGTTTTTCAGTTCCAGTTATATTTCAGTTTGTGTTTTCTTTAGTGATTCTATTTCTTTGTTAAATTCTATTTTCATATCTTCCAATATTTTGTTTCATTTAATTGTTTGTATTTTCACAGCCTTTATTAATAAGGTATTTTTATTCGTATCTACTTTAAGGCTCTTGAACATATTCATACTTGCTGTTTTGAGGTACTTTTCTTGTGCTTCAGCTAAATAAATTGCTTTTTTTCAGGGCCTGTTGCAATAGGGTTGCTAGATTCTAGAAGACATTTATCTTGGTTGTTCATATTTGCATTTTTTTTCTTCAGGGATTCAGGCATCTGGAGTCATGATGTTGAGGTATAGATATCTCATTTTGGTTTTGTTAGATGGGTGTTCTGTTCCTCAGTTGCTGTTGCCCACTCTGGATACTAGGCAAGTGTGGTGTCTGTGGAGTCCCTGGAAGAGTGTTTCTGTGAGTTAGAGATAACACAAAGTAATAGAGATGGGCTATGAGGAAAGGCTGAGAGAGGCAGCAGGAAAGAGGTGGGGGGACTCTGGTTCTGCACTAGGAGGTAAGTGGAAGCTCCAGGAAATGATATTGGGGGTAAGAAGAGGGGCTCTTGCAGGCAGTCCATAGCAGGACTCAGATCCAGTGTTTTTTCTCAAGTTTTTCCACTGTGAAATTGCTCTTCACCTTTTAAATACTCTTCCTTGGAATATGTGTTTCACATTCAGACCTGAAGCCCATGTCCTTAAGGAGTCTATCTCTTCAATGGTATATTGCCTGCCTGTATGATCCAGTATCTATAACTGACAGCTCCAGCGCTGCCATGGTACAGAGCTTGGGTGTAGGCCAGGGGATTAAGGAAAGACTCAGACTCAGGTCATCCGTTATGAGAGAATGCCAATGCCTTTACTGGGCAGGTTCAATATATACACCAAGCCAGGGAAGGAAACACACAAACTCAGGAAAAAACAGGAACTCAACTGGGGGGCAATGGGATGTCAAGTATAAATTCCCTTCCTAGGGTACCATGCCTTAGTCAGGATGTTTTTGATCTTAGAGGAACCTCAGAATGTTACTTAGTAGACAGCAGCACACAGAAAGTCTCAGGCAGAGCATGGCAGCCCTTCAGGGTCCTACATATAATGATTCTTTTCAAGGCTTTCCTGTATTCTCATGTCTCCCTTCAGTATATTCTAACTAAGTTTATCTCACCAATTTATTTTTTTCTGTCATTATGGTAAAGATGGATCTAGAATTATTATAGAAACCATAATGTTAAAACAAAACATGATGAACATAATAATAGTAGTAGTTTCTAAATATTTCTTTTAATGTCACAGTAAGGCTTAAATTTCACTTTATATTAAAGTTCTTCTTTATCTCCATTATAATAGTAAAGAGAAGGTAAAGACTGAGAATCCAGTCTCACTTGAACCTCTTGGGATGTCACCTCAACATTTTAGTAGTCATAGATATTTGGATAGGTAGCTCCTGGCTGGTTTGAATATATGGTCTTTCATCACTGACTCTTTGGGGAATATTAGGAGGTGTTTGTGACCTTGCTGGCAGAAGTATTTCATTGATGGTGGACTTTGAGGTTTCAAAAGACTCATGACATTTTGAATTAGCTTTCTCTGCCCCTCATTGGAGATCAAGATGTGAACTTTCAGCCTTTCCTTCCTTTGCATTGACAACATGGACACCAACCCTCTGAAACGATAAGCCTAATTCAAAGTTTCTTTAATGAGTTGCTTTGGTCATGGTGCTTTGTCATAGCGATAGAAAAGCAATGAAGATAATAATGTTGCTAAATTTTTTGGTCTCATCCTATTTTAGAAAAAGAGACTGGGTGGTGGTGGCGCACGCCTTTAATCGCAGCACTTGGGAGGCAGAGGCTTTTGACTTTCTGAGTTTGAGGCCAGCCTGGTCTACAGATTGAGTTCCAGGACAGCCAGGGCTGCACAGGGAAGCACAGTCTTGAGAAATAACAAAGCAAAGCAAAACCAAAAATAAAAGAAAGAAAGGGAGAAAGGAAGAAAGGAAGGAAGGAAGGAAGGAAGGAAGAAGGAAAGAAAAAAATTGATTTTTAATTAATTTATTAATGTTTTTTGAGGCAGAGTTTCTCTGCATAGTCTAGGCTGTCCTGGGACTCATAGATAGCACCCTACCTCTGCCTCCCCAGTGCTGGGACTAAAGGCATGCACTGCTACATCTGGCTTTCAAAAGGGATTTTAATCAGATATTTTTATTATATCATTCCCAGTTTATCATGATGTCTCTGTAGACTCATTCCCTATCACCAAACAGTTTAATGTGTGAAGACCTTTTCTTTCCAGCAAGCATATAACTTTTGTTGGTTGCCAGTCTAGACAACCAGCTTGGCTCCCAACGGAGAGGGCAAAGCTCAGAAGGGGAAAAAAAGAAACAAATATTCACTTGACACTTATAGGAAGAAAGCACTATGGGGGAAAATGCTAGACTGGGTGTTCTCTAGAACCAGTAACAGTGCTGTGGCTTTCCCCCCCTCTTGCATCTCTCAACATCTCTGCACACAATGGATCCTCTATGCTGGGCGTGAGAATGACAATATGGTCTCTTGATGGAACATGTAGTTCTAATTCCTGTGGTAAAAGAATGATGTCAGTCATTTTTTTCTTTTCTTTTTCTTTCTTTTTTTTTGTGGTTTGGTGAAAGAAACAAATGATATTTCTCACCTCAGATTTCAGAAAGCAAAAGGAATTGTCCTCAAGAAGAACTTGTCATTTCCTTGGAGTGATTATGAAACCTGTCTGTGGTTGCGAACATTTTTTTCCTTCTCCAGAGTAAATTCATGAAAACTCAGAATTTTCCAGACTTGAGAAATAATAGTTTATTAATAAAAACTGGAGGTTCTTCATTTGAACCTTGGTTTAGCTTTTTGATATGGTTCAAAGTTTGCAACATGCCTATGGTACAGATGGGAGAAATAAAAAAACCAACTGCAGCATTTAAATGTAAATTCATTAAATTTATTTATCTATTTGTATGTGTGTGATGGTGGCAGGGAATGGGTGCTATTGTATGTGTATGAAGATCAGAGGACAACTGTGGGAGCCAGATCTCCTTCTACCACGTGGGTACCAGGTAACCAAACAATGGTCATTACACTTACTGGCAAGCATCTTTACCTACCTAACCTACCCACCACCCCTTACCCTCATCGTTTTGAATGGTGTCAGTGGGCCACATGTGGCTGTTCCTCATTTTTGGAAGCAGAAAGATGGAGGAGAAATGTGGACATCACATTCATTTGACACGTCTGTGCGTCAGAACTTTGTAGGAATTTACAAATTAAGAACTTTTATTTAGTGAATACACTATGGATGAAAACATGAAGAACGCATTAGGGTTGCTGGGGAGAAGGCTTAGTGAATAAAAGCGCTTGACAGCCATGAAGAACTGCATTCAAACCCCCAGCAATGATGTAAAAAAGTTAAACATACCCACTCATACCTAAAACCCCAGTGCTGTAGGAAAGGAAGACAGGGGAATCGCTAGGGCTTGTTGGCTTCCAGCCCAGCTTCAGCCTTAGTGATAGGCCCTGTGTCAGGGGAATGAGGTAGAGAGTGACAAAGCAGAACACTTAACATCTTCCTCTGGCTTCTATACATATAGACACAAACCAGCACATATATGCACACACCACATGACCATAAACCACACACACTCACCACCACTTCCATACACAAGAAAAAAAGGAAAGAAAATGTATTAAACATCATCATTGAATGCCTTAAAGTGCTGTGAAATTATTTCTTTAGGAATCCTTACACGATAAATCTAGAGTAGTATATTTAGACAGGTTTTTCTAAGGGAACAGAACACACACACACACAAACACACCACACACACACATACAAACACACACACACAAACACACCACACACACATACAAACACACACACACATACACACATACACACACACATACACACACATACACACACATACACACACACACATACACACATACACACACACACACACACACACACACACTATTAGATTAGATTCTATAATAAGGATTAGATAGTCCTGGCATCTGCGTTCTGGGGAGGCAGAGAACCAAGAACTAGCTGCTCAGTTCATTTAGACACCTTGTAATTCGGTTCCGAAAGCCCCCTGGACATTCACTGGGACTGAGCCTATGCTGGAAGACTGGAGAAGCTGCTATGTTGTGAAGGATGGCAGGGCTATAACAGAAAAGCTTGCTTTCACAGAAGAGGCACCTCTGGAAAGTGCTGCCCACTCTTCTCTGTTAGGCTTTTGTTGGAAAGCAAAGGTCTCCCAGGTAACTCTAAATCTGATCAAGTTGGTGATAAAGACCAGCTATCACAGGCAGCTTGGAGTCTAGAGAGAACAAACTGACTGACCTTATCCTTCTGCAGTGTGATTTCTCCATGTTCTCTGACTCAGTATGTGGTGTTTTCAGCAATAGGGTCTTACTATCAAATTCTGGAGGATAATTAAGAATATTGTCAACATCCTATAACATTTGGAGGTCTATCTGAACCCATTGGCTAACAACTCAAAAATAGGTAACCCATTCCTGGTACTGGAGTTTTTATTTGCCAGCGTGTAGTGTCTAGTTAACGTATTTTGCCTCACTACACCTTCTCCAGATCCCTGTAGGATAACTTAACTCCCTTTAGACTATTTTTATATGTGTGTATATTTTCAGGACCTTCTACAGTAGTAGGTTTCCGTATAGCTTTTTCAAAAGGATAATAGGACAATGGTAATATAGGCCTGTTTAGATCACTTTGGGGTGATACCAATCTTCATTTTAGAATACCAGCAGTCCAGTTTAGTAGTGTCAGGATACCAACAGTCCAGTTCAAAAGTATCATCAAACAGGAGTCAGCAATAGTGGCAGGATCCAGCAGAAACTGCCTGGCCTCCACCAAACTGGTATAAATCCGCTGAGTGATCAGAACCAGCTGGAATGTCAGGCATTCTCTGCAGTGCCTCTCTCAACAAAGATCAGCGAAGCCTCAAGACCAACAAAGCTTTGCATGGCTAGCTATTCAAGTGAACAGTCATTGTCTGTTGGGTCTTACACTTTCTTCAAACATCACATGTCCTCTCATGGGTCTGCTTCAGCAAAACGTCACATGATGCAGCCAAACATTTCTGCTTCACTTTTATTACTACAGCTCTGTTGAATAATTTAAAATCAGGGGTTGTGATACCTCCAGCAGTTCTTTATTGCCAGCCTCTTTGATGAACATAGATGCAGAAACTCCCAGTATTGAACATGGAAAGAGAATGAGCACCCTTTTCTTCTTCTTGATGTTAGTGGAAGTCTTTCAAGTTTTTCTCCCTTTAGCATGATGTTGGTTGTGGGCCTGTATATTTCCTTTGTTATAGCGAGGCATGTTCATCATGGTGGGATGTTGGATTTTGTTAAAGGCATTTCCTGTGCCTGATGAAATGATATAGGTCTCTGTACTTGAGTCTATTCAAGTGGTGATGAATTTCGTTTGTTGACTTATACATGCTGAATCACCCCGGTGTCTCTAAGATAAGGCCAATTGGATCACAGTCAATAGTCTTTTTAATCTGTTCACGAATTTGGTTTGTAAATATTTTTTGCTTTTATTTATTTATTTATTTATTTATTTAGAGAGAGGGTTTTGGCATGCTCTTCTGTGAGAATGGCTAGCTCTTCAACTCTCAGTGTTCCATGTTGCCTGTAGTTCTTTATGTAGGATGGAGACTTCCTGGGTGTTCTCTCCCCCTACCATCCATATTAGCACGTCTGTTGGTGTCCTCCTTGTTCAGCTCATGTGTAGGTGGTCATATAAGTAAGACTTTATGGGTGTGGCTTCTGACATTTCTAGGAGATACAACCTCAGAGCAAACTTCCTGATCCTCTGGTTCTCAGAGTCTTTCTACTCTCTCTTCTACAGTAATCCCTGAGTCTTAGGTTGGGATTAGTATACTTATCCATTGAGACTGGGCTCTACAGCTCTGATATTTGGTTGTTACCCTCTGTTATGATCTCAATCAGTTGCAAAGAGAAGTTTCCTTGATGAGGGATGAGAACCACACTTATCTACGGGTATAAGGACAAATATGTCTATGTCCTTGATACTCCTAATTTCCTCAGAACCTATTTCAGTATTACACTTTTTTTCCTGTGATTTTATTAATTTGGATCATCTTTCTCTTTTGTTTAATTTTGCTAAAACTTCGTCAGTCTTTTTAAACAGCCGTCTCTTCATTGCACTGATTCTTTGCTTTTTTTCATTTGTTTTATTTTTGTTTCCATTTCTATTTCATTGATTTTCTTAGCTCCCTCTGTCCCTCCCTCCCCCCCCCCCCCCCCCCCTCCCTCCCTCCCTCCCTCCCTCCCCTTCTTCTCCTTCTTCCTTCCTTCCTTCCTTCCTTCCTTCCTTCCTTCCTTCCTTCCTTCCTTCCTTTCTTTCTTTCTCCCTCTCTCTTTCTGTCTATCTTTCTCTCTCTTTGTTTTTTGTTTTTGTTTGTTTGTTTGTTTTGTTTTGTTGAGACGGGGTTTTCCTGTGTAGCCCTGACTCTCCTGAAACTCAGAGATCTGTTTGTTTGTCTTTGCCTTCCAAGTGCCCTTTACTTGTTTGCCCCAGCCAAACACCATCCAACACAACTGACTTTCCAAAGAACCCTTAAGCTTTCACTTCAGAAGTCATTTCAGTTCACTGACAGCACTTAATGAGGCCATTCCTTAGTTTGTAATTTCAGATGGCTTCCTCTCTGAAGGCTCTCTGTGATTAAGTTATGGTAATGAAACTCACAAAATACAGATGTATATTCTAGAATGTTAACATCATGCTGGTGAATATTACCTTCTGGTTCCTAAGAGACCCTGCTCACTAATAAGTCTTCTAGAGAATCAGGATTCCTGGTCAGATAATTTCCAGGGACTGGTGTAATTGGAGAAAGGTTAATGTGTACATTCTCCTGTACATTGTACATTACTTGTTACGAATCTAGTAGACTCACCTTGTCCAACAATAGATTATATCTCCAGAATGAGGAGAAAAGAGGTGCTCAACAATCCAGTGTGCTTTTGTTCTTTGTACAGTGATAAAAAGTAAAATCACTTTTACTAATGTATGTCTCATAAACAGAACAATGATGACACTTTTAGGAATATTTGAAGATTAGTGAGTTAGACACTTCCAACACCATCCTAGTTCCATGTACAAACATGTGAGCAGTCCCTGGACCATTAGCATCTGACCCACACTTCTGCAACAGGTCCAACTTCTGGTGGGGTCAAGCCAGGAATCTCTGGACTCCATGAGTTGTGTGCATACTTCTTCCTCTCTTCCTGATGGAGATAGATGAGAGGTCCCAGAACCCTCTTCTTCCAGTACATACTTTGACCACTCAGTATGCTCACCCTACTCATGTAGGTGAGAGGTAGAGATTTCCAGATAACCCTTCTCTACAATAATATCCCTTGCTAGTGTGTAATAAGTCTAGTGAAGCCAGAGGAATACAATACCCTCACCTATTTCAGTACACATCTTTGGCAGTAGGTACACTCAATGACTAGGGAAGTGAGTACATGTTTCACTCACACCTGGAACCATCATCCACCACTCTGAATGCACACCAATACATGAAGTTAGAGATCTCTACATTCAATGAACACCCCCAGAGTACCCTTTGACCTAGATTCTGATGATCAGACAACATATTGAATAGCTGCCTTAGGATAACACTACCTATGCCTGCATTGACTCTGGTTTGTGAGGACAGAGGCTATGCCTCATGTCCCCACTCTTACCAGGCCAAGATCACCTTTAACCACTCAATTCATAAATCAATACCAAATCTCTCCACAAATGAACTTCAATCAACCCTGGGCCCAGCCAAGATTTTGAGGTAGTGGAAATACTAAGCACTAAAAGAATTGAGCTTCGATGTGTCAAAAAGTCTCAGCACATTAACTCAAGATAGGGAGATTTTAATGAAAAAATGTCAGTAACATGAAAAGTCAAGACAAAAAAAGTGAGACTCCTGTAGGAATAGCAGCCAACCACAGTGACTTAGACAAAATTCCAGACAAATAATCCAAAAGAACAATTTAAAATATGTTCAAAGATTTTTAAGGAGGATACAAATAAATGTGTGAACAAATTCAAAGAGGATACAAACATTCTATTAAGTAAATTTTAAAAATCACGAGCAGTTGAATAAATTTTAAAAATCACAAGCAGTTGAATAAAACAAGGAAGTTGATTTCAGTATGAAAATAGAATTCAACAATGAGATGGAAATACTAAAGGAAAACCAAGCCAAAAAAATACCAGAAATAAAAATCTCAATAAGAGAAACAAGAAATCTTTGTGGAAAGATATCCATAGAACAGATCACACACACACACACACACACACACACACACACACACACACACACAAACAAACAAAACAACAACAGCAACAACAACAACAAAACCAATATTGGGGGTTGAAGACAAAGTAGAGGAATTAGATCATTCAGTTAAGCTCAATGACAAGTTAAAAAAAAAGCAAGAAACTTGTGAACACCAATACAAGACCTGTAGGACAGTGTGAGAAGATCAAACCTACAATCTCATAGACAATATGAGTTCAGTCAAATCATAGAAGAACAGCCCTCAAATCTAGGGCAAGAAGTACTCATCCAAATGAAAGAGAAAGAGAGAATACCAAACATATAGGACCAGGAAAGAAGCTCCCAAGACTGTATTAGAATCAGAATACCAGACACATAAACTAAATGGTACTGAAATCTTAAAGACAGAAGGTCCAAATCACACATAATATCACGTCCATCACAATAACTATTGATTTCTCAATGGAAAAATTGAAAGCTGGAATCACTTAGAGTAATGTATTTCCAGTCTTAAAAGACTACCTAATAGTTAACTACACTACTATACCCAGAAAACCTATCCATCACAGAAATCAAAGTATCAACCTAGAAGCTTCCTCCCTACTGTCTAGCTTTCCTACTATGGAAGGTGCTGTGTAGTCTGCTGAGGGAGAAAGTGATCAACAATCTTCCTAAGCTGAATCCTGCAAGCTGAAACCTTGCAAGGTGTGGCTATTGGTGAAATAAGGACATGAATGTCATAGGGATAATCATGTGCTTTTTGATTGGATTTAAGGCCTACTCCACAGGAGGAGACTCATGCCTACTCATGTAAACTTGGCCAAGAACTCAGGGAAGTCATAGACCCTATGGCGAAACCTACTACTATGATTTTGGTAGATAAACTAGATATCAAAGTGCCTTCTAAATATATGTCTTTCTCTATATAAATGAATATAGCTTTCCATCCTCATGAGAGAAACTTCTTTTTTTTTGTAGGAACAATGCAGAGACTCTTAGCTGGGTGAGTGAAGAGAATGTGGAACAACAGAGTGTTCAGCCCTAAATGGAACATCTGTGTCATACCTCCTTCCCACGTGGCTCAGAGAACATTGTGGAAGAAAAGACAGAACGATTGTAAGAGCCAAAGGTTGGGACAGACTGCTCCAGAACAATTAGAAAAATTTCTCCTGTACTCACAAGCTCTCACTGGTTGTGGCTACCTACACAAGATTTGCATTGGAGTAAGCCTGCCAAAATTTCAGCATAGATTTGGGAGTGACTTTTGGAGTCCCACTGTAAGGGAAGGAGCTTTGGATGTTGATGGCTACTGGGATAGAAGAGTCAGTTTTCTTCAGGGACATGGTCCCTGGAAGGTTGTCCATGTTATAATGGAATGCCCTATAGCCATGCACATAAGGAGAACATTGATTTTACACAACATGTTATTAAAATAAAAAGAGAGAACATAAAGTTTAGAGGAGGACATGATGATGAGGGTCTGGGAAGAGTTGGAAAAGGCTAATTTGATCAAAATACATTGTATACTTGCAAAACATTTACAGAGCATGAATAAATTAAGATTAGTTTGCTAATATATGCCTCGTGGTTGGAATAATGCCTGCTGCATCGTGAACACTCAAGTGAGTGTTACTGTTTCTGTCATTGTTTTCCCCAATTATACAGACAATTTTCCTCTTGCTGAAGGCTCTCTCGATATAATTATTTAGGTTTCAAATGCTTTCATTGTATCTCATTCTGGACATTTTTCCTTGAGATGATGTAATCCCCTTGCACATGTATCTCAGAATTCCTTAATCATGCATTTACTGCTTGTTACCCATGTCTGCAGCTTCTGTTCTTACAACACACTCCCCATTCTCATTTTCCACTTGAATTCTTGGGGGAATTCCTAGGTGAACATTCTCATGCAGATAGCTTTGAATTCTCAGACTGAGACATCCTAAGTCTAGCTTCATTTTAGGAACATAAATAAAGCCCAAAGCATCCTGAGAAGATTAATATCACATTCTTAGCCATAAGAGTGGCTCCACACCCAGTCCTTGTTCTACTGCACAGTGCTCTGAACTAGATGGTATTTTCCCCCATCTTCTGGTTGACAGTTGGATCTCAATTCCTCTTGCCAGCGAGCACTGTTGCCCTTAAATTGGTGTCATGGCAACACTTTTGTTATTGGTCTATCCCAATCTCTTCTTTTCAGCACTCTTGCCTACTTTACACTTACCTAGCCTGACTCTCCCTGCCTCTTGTTCTCCGTTGTCAACTAGGACCTAGGCATTTATAGTACGTATAGTGTATCGTCTGCGCAAACTAATATACATTTGTGGCGTACATAAAACTCCTCTTCTTCTCAGTACTCATCGGTGGCTCGGAACTAAGAAGAGGGATGGAGGGAAGGATCTGGAAGGGTGAGTAAGGCATTCAGGACATGTTAGCATACTGACACTTCAGTTCTGGGGTGCTTTCCCAGTCCCTGTGTATCAACATAGCAATTATTGTGTATGAGGACGATTAGGACGTAGGGAAAAAACCCATCGACAATGATTAATAAATTGCATAAACTAATGGCAGTGAGAAGGATACTCAGTCTGATACTGTGTTATGGAATTTCCGGTTTCAGAAACAGTCTGATACTATTTCTACAGAACCTACAAAACCTGTTTGTTCATCCGACTATCACAGTATGACTTTATTATCAAGCTGTATATATCTAAAATGATGAAGAATATTTATCATTTCTAAAAATAGTTTTGTTGCTGGTTAATCTAGTGTGGACTTCTTGTGTATAAATAGTTTCTCTGTTACTTTCCTAATTTTATAAAAGCACCTATTCTTGTTTTAAAAGAAATCAGTATTTCTAAGATTCCTACAATCTAAGTCTTAAGCCTGAAGAAAATGCAGAAGTGTATGCTGAATATACTCTGTAAGACTGACATGTGTGTATATACCGAATGTACTCTGTAAGACTGACATGTGTGTATATACCGAATGTACTCTGCAAGACTGACATGTGTGTATATACCGAATGTACTCTGCAAGACTGACATGTGTGTATATACCGAATGTATTCTGCAAGACTGGCGTGTCTTAGTGTATTTTTCAGACTTGACCTTGACAGAAGCTTCAACTCCATGATACACACAAATTTCAAAATATTTGGCTTTTTATTCCTGGTCTAATATATAACTATTAATGAAATGCTGGTCTCATTGCCTCTGGAACTTGACAGATTATCTTGTTATTCCATCCCATTCTGTTCTCCTACCAGGAGCTTGCCATTTTGAAACCTTGCCACCTAATGTAAACCCTCAAAGCCTGGCTCCAGCAGAGTACCAGCAGTGTTCCTTTGAAAAAATAAAATTATATTTTGCAAAGTGTTACAGTTCAAAAGAAGTGCATTTTTTAGATGTGATATGTTTGCATCAATTTGTCATCAGTTTGATGTTTATTTTAAGCAAGTGCTAAGTTTGCTGTTGAAAATTGGTTGTTTTGCTGGATAGTGGTGGCACACGCCTTTAATCCCAGCACTTAGATGGCAAAGGCAGGTGGATCTCTGAGGTGAGGCCAACCTGGTCTACAGAGTGAATTCCAGGACAGTCAGAAAAACCCTGTCTCAAACAACAGCAACAAGAAAGAGAAGAAGAAGAAGAAGAGGAAGAGGAAGAGGAAGAGGAAGAGGAAGAGGAAGAAGAAGAAGAAGAAGACAAAGGAGACAGAGAAGGAGGAGAAGGGAGAAGGAGAAGGGGAGGAGGAGGAGGAGAAGGAAGGAGGAGGAGGAAGAAGGAGGAGGAGGAAGAAGAGGAGAAGAAAGGAGGAGGAGGAGAAGGAAGGAGGAGGAAGAGGAGGAGGAGGAGGAAGAGGAGGAAGAGAAGGAAGAGAAGGAGTAGGAGAAGGAGAAGAAGGAGAAGGAGGAGGAGGAGGAGGAGGAGGGGGAGGAGGAGGAGGAGAAGGAGGAGAAGAAGGAAAAGGAGGAGGGGGGAGTTGTAATTATAGAAACATGTTCAAAATAACTTATTTTTTGTAAGTGTTGATGATACAAAAATTTTTATTTCATCCTAAATAATACTGTAGTATTAAATTAGTAGACAAATGAGATTAGTAGATGTCTTTGAGTTCCTAATCTCAAAGACATTTTGCCTTTATTACTCAATACACTTGAACACATTCATATGTATGTGTAAAAGTATTTTCTTTATATCACTGTCTCCTAAAGATGGATATTGGCTTCTCTTACAAGGTAAGATGCTGTGTTTCGGTTAAAATTAACACACTTGTTCTTTTTATGATGTCTGACTTCACTGTCTCTGTAGGATTATTTATTCATTCATTCATAGAATATTTGATGTAGTCCCACTGCCAGAAATATAATAATCCTGGATAATCCTAAGCAAACAACTGTCCTCTGGTACAACATGGAGTTTGATAGCAAATACAGCTTGTCAGGTCCAAAGGAAACTCCATTTCCCCAAATCCTGGCAGCTAGACAAAAGCCAGAACTCCTTAGGAACCTGTGGAGCTGGTTCCCCTTTCCCAAAAGGAGTCATTTCCCTTATCACTGTCAGAGAAACAAAAAGCTAGCTGTGATGGCTACTAGTGTACCAGAGTATACCTGATACACACTTGAAAGCCCTTGCTAGTGCCTGACTCTTTAGCTCCCCTCCTACCCTAAACTCCCTGCAGCTCATGGGTTTCCCTCCTTCAAAACTACTCATTCTTTTTGTAACCCTGTTATTTCAGCTATGCTCCCTCTTTTGCCCCCACTCTCCTTGTCTTCCTCTCTCTGTCTCCCTCCTTCCCCATCTGTCTGCTCTGCTCCTGTCTTTCTCCTGGTTAAGTTCAGACTGCTGGCCATCTTCAGTCTACTAAATTTTCTCTCTGCTCTAGGCCTTTCTAGATATCTCTGGTTGTTCTTTTTTTTTATGTACAAGAAAATCCTTCCCTTTAACCATGCCAAAAAGTGGTCATGTCATCAGTTTATAGATAACATAGTATCGAATCAAGGGTACTTTGAACATATAAAGTATCTATTAAATTAGAAAAAGAGAAATATTTGGGTGTAAGCCTGAGTTAGGGTATATGCTGTAGGCTGGCAGCTCTACGCAGCAGTAGCTTTCAGTCTTCATCCTATTCCCTGCGCACAGAATTCTAAGATCTTCTTTTGTAGTCAGTCCTTTTCACCGAATGCTGATTTTTCTACTTCTCTGTCCAGCTGCTGAGTCTATTATTCGCTTCAAGAAGCCCCAGCCACAGGGCTTTGGGCTCCTTTTTCTTCAGACTGGCCTAAGAGATGCTAAGTCATGCCTGTAACAGAAAGGCATGTACTAAAGGTGCCCTTGCTCTTGAAACAGAGGATTCCTACCCTCTTCTACCCACTGTGGAACACAGATACATCTCCCTGTTCTAGCACATGAGAACTACCTGTGTCCTAGGACATCATTAACTCTGTAGTTGACCTAAGTGCCAGCAAACCCAGCCACTGTTTGTGACCATTGCGTCTCCAGGAAAATTTGCTCCAAGTTTTGGAAATTGGCTTGTCAAATAACTTTTGAAATACAGTCCATTTTATAAGTTGAAAACAGCTGATTTTTTCCCCTAAAATATATCCTTTCTCTTTTTCTCACAGAATCTATATGATGGGTATGTTAATGATATTTGTGTTTTATAGATGAGGGATCTGAGGCATATGTATCAAATGGCTTCTCTACGGTTACAAAAAATAGTTAGTGGTTGAACTGATAAGTTCATTTTTGAGTCAGGAGTCAGTTAGTTACATAGAGTATAATACATAGTTGAAACAATTACTTTGTGTGCACACACTGAGCCTCACTTTGGGCAAATGTTGTAATGTGTCTTTGGTAGCATTTAGAATTGTCATAGTGAGGAGGAAGCAGATAGACTACAAATAAATGGCTTTATTTTCTCTCCACTTCTCTTAACAATTTGCTATTGCTGGTGTATGACAAACTTACTGACTCTGTGTTGCTCTTCCAACTAGATCTGCCCACACAGATAACATTCAAAGCTATGCGAAAGATAATTTTGGGAGAAAAACCCAAGTGGTAAAATTCACAGTGGGGAATATTAGAAAGAAAACCATGAGCCAGGCTATAGTGGTGCACACCTTTGATCCCAGCTCTCTGGAGGCAGAGTCAGATGGATCTCTGAGTTTGAGGCCAGCCTGGTCTACAGAGTGAGTTCCAGGACAGCAAAGGCTACATAGAGAAATCCTGTCCTGAAAACCAACCAACCAACCAACCAACCAACCAACCAACCAACCAACCAACCGAAAACATAATAAAAATTATTCTAAAGAGTGAAAAACAAGAGCTGAAGAGACGGCTCAGTGATTAAGAATGCTTGTTGCTCTTGTATAAGACCTGAGTCAGTACCAGCACACGGTGAGTCACAAACTATTTGTAACTCTAGTTGTAGGGTATCCAAGTCCTCTTCTGGCTCATGAATATCAGGCACTCATATATACATATGGTACATAGGCAAAACATTATGAATAAAATAAAAACAAAAAAACTCTCCCTCCCCCAAAGGCAGGAAAACCAAAAAAGAGCCTTATGTGGTAGATGAGGGCTTGTGAGTGGGACTTGGTTTGGTTTGGCTTTTTTCAGCTTTTTGAGGTAGAGTTTCACTCTGTATCCCAGCAGCTCTCCAATTTCCCTGTGTAGCCCAGGCTGCATTCAAAGCTCTGCTCATCCTCCTGCCACAAGCATGAGCCACAGCACCATCACACCTGACTGGACTTGGTGAGCTTTAGAGTTCAGGGATGTCAAGTGTGCTACCTTAGCTTGCAACCTTTTCAAGAACCTTGTCCATCTCTTTGCCTCCCTTCTCTGTCATTTTGAAGGCAAGGCAAAAAGAACTTTAAAAAAAGGCTTCAGTTGGTAAATTTTGGGTTGTGATAACTCATGTTACTGAAGCATTAGGGACCTTAGCTGTCAAAAACAGATATATAACTTAATTTTCTACTTTATATATCAATAGATTGATAGTTGATACATTCTATTCTGCCTTTGGGTCAAATATTATTTTAGACTAAATTGTGTTTCTTTTACAATTCATGTATTTATGTCTTAACCCCTTGTTCCTAAGAACATGACTTTAGTTGGGGACAGCATCTTTTAAGAGCTAAGTTAACAGTCTGTCCTCAGGGGGCATTTCCTAACACAATACAGCTGATGCCATTATAAGAAGAGGAAATTTGGAGAGAGACATAGACCAAAGCTTGTATGAGAAGTAACAGGGGAAAAGGCGGCCATGCTACAGACAAGGATCCAGCAGAAGGACTCAACCTTGCAGACACCTTGATCTTGGAATCTCAGAATCCTGAGAATAAGTCACTATGGTGTTATTACCTTTATGCAACAATGCTAACTACTACCCTGTTGATAAACAAACCCTCAGAGTTGGGGAAAAATGAATTAGGATATAAGCAACTTGAAGGGCTGAAGTTGAGCAGATAGAAAGAGATGTAATAATGTTCCTAAAAACAACAACAACAACAACAACAAATCTCAGTGGATTAAAGCTTTAAAACAAAACTAGCCATCAGAGGAATTGGCTGGCGGCCATTATTTGAGTTTGATATACCAATGTTCTGAAGGACAGGAAAAGACTAGGTGAGATAAATTCATTTTAATTCAGTTTGGAATTTAAATTTTATAAATTGCCCTTCTGTAAAATACACTGTTTCAGCATCTAAGGGAAGAAGTTTATACTTAAAACATTCTGGGGACTTTTTTCCTATTCACTGCTGCATACCTGAAATATCACAAGGAAAATGAAACTGTAGGTAAAACTGCATTGTGCAAGCATTACTTTTTCTCTATTAACCCAAGAAATTATAGAATAAATATTGCATGGCCTTGGGCATGGCCACCAGTACTTTACCAAGCCAAGACGACAGGGCTTTCTGGAAGAGTGGACTTAGGAGCCTTACAGGGCATGGAAAGAGCAGAATTTGAGGCCAACTAGATGTTCTGTTTAGAGCACTAAATGGCATATAAAACAATTCCCAACTCCCAGCTACAGGAGGGTAACCTTAAAGATTTAAAGGGAAATAGAAACATTTTACTGGATTATCGGAGGGTTCTGTTGGTGCTGTTTTTAAGACTGCTTCCTTCAACCCCAGCTTTTCCACTCATTGGTCTGGCCGATTTTCAGACGCAGCTGGTTAGATCCTAGGTTTTAGAAGCAGTCCACCTGTGTTGGAATCCTAAGTTGGTGCCAGTAGTGTGGGGTTGACCTTGTGTATTTGGAAGAGGGGACGTAAGTTGAGAAAATGCCTTCATCAGATCAGCCTGAGAGCAAACCAATAACCAGCATCCGTTGATGGTCTTTGTGTAGCCCCGCCTTCAGGTTCTTGCTGTGGTTTCCCTTGATGATGGGCTGTAGGCTGTAAGATGAGATAATCACTTTTCTACCCTGAGTTGGTTTTGTTCATGGTCTTTATCACAGCAATAAAAATCAAATTAAAACAAACCTGCAAGCCTTAGTTTCACTGTCTGTAAAATGGGAATACTGATGTAGTACACTTACTCACCCTCCTTCTTTAATTCTTCTTGGTTTTATTTTTCTTTTACTTCTTATCTGAGAATGTGTCATGGGGTGGCAAGGGAGCTCAGTGGTAAGTAAATGTACCTGCCTCCAAGCCTGATGATTTGAGTTTGATTCTGGGTATTCTCATGGTGGAAGGAGAGAACTGATTCCTGAAAGGTGGATTCTGACCTCCACATGTGTCCTGTGACATGCACGCTCCCTCACAATAAGTACATAAATGAAAAGTAACTTGTGAACTGGGCTGTGAGTTAAAGGCACCGGGAACACATTTTAGCAAGTCTTCCATTTGACCCTTCCTTGACTTTCTGTGGCTGAGTTCTAGCCAAGTCTCTGGCATCCATGTTTAGAGCATTCTGACAGCTCTGCCTGCCTCTCCTTTCTCTACGCTGCTTTCTCCATCCTTTGATCTGGATACCACTGTTCCTTAGTATGACCACATTGAGGCTCACAGTCCTTATAACCTATTTAGGCTCCACCTCACTCTTCCCACGGCCCTGTTCCCTGACAGATCCTTCCACTCTGGCCTGTTCAGACGTTCTAGGACTTAGTACTGACTCTTCCTCCTCTGTGTCAAGCCTTGGTTTCTCTCCATTTGAGAACAGTTGCTGCCAGTAGCTTCTGAGATTGGTATTAAGACAAGGGGCAAGTGCACTTGAGAGATGCAAATGTCTTTAATAAATATGACTACTAAAATACAATGTCATTTTGATGCACTCCAATACCTCACCCCATTTCTACGCCTGTATCACATCCCACTGCTGTGCATTGTAATAGAGAAGAGAAGCAAGGCATAGAGGGGGACACTGGGCAGGTTGTTTGTCCTTCTTGTCCTTGAGTAGTCTAACTATCAGTGACTATTTTGTTTAGGGTCTCAGGGTCTTGTAACTTGAAATGAACAAGAATGCCCCTCATTTTGGCCATTTATTTGTTCAGGATTCTTGAAGGCAGTGGTCAATGTCATTTGACTGAAGTGAACAGGGTGTTTGTTTGTTCTGAAAGAAAGGCTTCCTTCTGGGTGTGTCAAATCTTGAGAGTCCCGATCTCTATGAAACTGAACACGCTCGGAAGCAAGGGCCTGAGTAATCGTTTTGCCTGCCTTCCTGAGTTTCCTCTCCATGACTGTAGCTTCTATTAGAGGTATCTATGACTGCAGTTTTTATTGTGGTTGCTCCATACAGATTGGTCATAGAGTTTTGAAGATGTCAAAGATTTCTAGATGCATATACATACATTAGATACAAACAGTTGATTTTTTTGATAGATGGCTATTCCTTTGTATAGTATAACAAATTTGTCATTTGTGGTCTATTTGTCAAATCTAGTGTGTGTGTGTGTGTGTTTAATTGAGTATCTAAAACATATAGGCAGACTGCCCAGGTCTGTGTACAAAGATAGACACTGTTTCAACTTTTTCTGATAAGTTGCAAAGACAAGAGGCCGTGATGAGGTGAATGGGGAGTTACTGGGATGCTGGCTCAGGCTGGCATCCTTCTGTTTTGCTTCTCAACCCAGACCCTCAATGACCAGGGTGGTGGCAAAATCTGGGAAAAGGCAACACTGTTTCTGGTGCTTTTCTGTCCATAGTCTTAATATTATGGCAGTTTATCCCTTGCCATTTAGCTCAGTGTTTCACTATCGTACTATGTGTTAATAGTTAGATATTTTTCTCTTAATAAATAAAAGTGAATTAATTTAATTTATAACAGAGATGTGATGTTTAAATGACCAGAGTCTGGCATACAATTGATGTTCAAGAGGTATTGTTTTGTTTTGGTGTTTTACTTATTCACTTTACATCCTGTTCACTGCCCCCTCCTGGTCATCCCCTTCCACAACCCCTCCCCCATGTCCCCTTCTCGGGGACTCCTGGGGTATCCTCCCACCCTGGCTCATCAAGTTTTTGTGAGGCTAGGTGCATTCTCTCTTACTGAGGCCAGACAAGGCAGCCCAGCTAGAAGAGATATTCAAGAAATACTTTTAAAAAAGAGGCTCAGAAAAAGTGGCGAGGAGAAAGAATTTAGCATTAATTAACTTTATAAAGATATAAACATTTGCCCCTCTCTTAATAACTTTCATCAGAAATAAAACAGCAAAGAGACAAAGGGAAAAAGCACAGCAGGTTCTGCTAACCCTGTCCTGATGGGAATGAAGCACTTCAGGCTCTGGCTTCTACCTGCTACCCACTTCTGGGTTCTTCTGCTTGCCCTCTCCTGCTCTTCCTTGCTCTCACTTCTGACAATTCTATATGCTCCTTAGATTTTGAAGATCACAGCAGTAATGACATGACTTTGGCATCAAGCAGATTTAGGTCTCAACATTGGCTCAAGACTTATCCGGGTGAAATTGATCAAATGCGTCTAAATTTCTGCTTCTTCATCTATAAAGTGGGCATAATGATAGTTTTTGTTCTATGGGACTTTGTGAAGCACAGGGTTGATAATATACATAAAGGAGATTAATGCTTTGCTTAATATTAACAATCTGTAATCTTTTTATTTCTTTAAGAATGATGAGCTGTGAATATTTATACACACTGGAACATTTTCTTTTTGTTCTTTAATTTATTTATATATTCATGTAAAATGAATATTACGTCCTGATTGCAGCCCCTCCTTGTTAAAGATAATATTTAAAATGGCGGCACCCAATCTTGCTTCTTGTTACGGGGCCGCCATCTTCCTGACTAGGCAAGGCCTGAGACCATGAGCGGTGGTGTGTTCTCATGCAGGCCCAAAAGCACTGGCTCTGCTACTCACGAGATGCCAGTGTGGGAGATGGCTTTGACAATCTACCACGCTGTCTCCACAAGGCTAGGCTGAGCCCAGACCATCCTGCCATCCATGTGGTACCTGGTAGAAATGAGACTCTAATGCTTAAAGATTATCCAAAGGCTTTATATGTTTAGTAATGATCAATTAACAAGATGCCTACACAATTAGAGGTGTTTCCCAATTAATTAACCTAGATATAAATTGTTACCCAGGACGGTCCTGGATCCATAGTTCTCCATGATTTCTATACCCTGCCTCTTCCTCAGCTCCTTCTCTTCCTTCTCCTCACTCCACCAACCTCTCATACAGCTCAATCGCCGAGCTTTATACATAGTGGGAAGATATCCCACTATACTCTCTTTTCCCAGTACCCTCCTCCCTCGGCCCTTTCCCCATCCTCCTTGGGTATTGCCCAATCCTGGAACATGAAGGCACTGCAGGACTAGGTGTGTCCTCTCCCACTGAGGCAAGACAAGGTGGTTGGTTCACTTAAGGGAATGGGATCCACAAGCAGGCAACAGATCCAGGGACAGCCCCTGCTTCAGTGGTTGAGGGACTTACATGAAGACCAAGATGAACAGCTACTAAATATCTGTGTGTGTTGGGGGACGGCCTAGGTCCAGCCCATGCTTGCTCTTTGGTAGATGATTTAGTCTCTGGGAACCCCAAGTGTCCCAGTTGGTGTACTCTGCTGGTCTTCTTGTTGAATCCCTATCTTCTTCAGGTCCCTTAATCCATTCTCCAACTCTTCCACAAGACTCCCTGAGCTCCAGTCAATGCCTAATGTTTGGCTGTGGGTCTCTGCATCTCTTTCCATCAGCTGCTGGGTGCTTCCTCTCAGAGGACAGTTATACTAGACTCCTGTCTGCAAGCATAGCAGAGTGTCATTAATAGTGTCAGGAATTGGTTCTTGTCCATGGAATGGGTCTCGATTTGGATCAGTCATTGGTTGATCATTCCTTCCATCTCTGCTCTATCTTTGTTCCTGCATATCTTGTAGGCAGAGCACATTTTGTGTCAAAGGTTCTGTGGGTGGGTTGCTGAACCTGTCCCTCCACTGGGCCCTGCCTAACTACAGGAAGTGACCACTTCAGGCTCCATATCCCTCACTGCTAGGAGTCTCAGCTAGAGTCACCCCCATAGACTTCCTGGGCCTCCCTCTACCCCAGCTCTCTGGCATATCCTAGAGATGCCCCCACCCCTCTCCACCACTGATTTCTGTTCTGTCCCCTCCCTATACTTGATTACCCCTACACTATTCCTCTCAGTATCTCCTCTCCTATCCAGTTCTCTCCCTCCCTCCCTCCCTCCCTCCCTCCCTCCCTCCCTTCTTCCCTCCCTCTCCAGTGTCTATGTTGTTTTCCCTTCTGAGTGATATTCAAGCATTCTCCCTTGGGCACTCCTTGTTATTTGGTTTCTTTTGGCCTGTGGATTGTAGCATGGCTATCCTGTACTTTATGGCTGATGTCTGCTTATCAGTGAGTACGTACCATGCATGCCCTTTTGGGTCTGAGTTATCCACTCAACATGATATTTTCGAGTTCCACCCATTTGCCTGCAAATTTCATGATGTCCTTGTTTTTAATAGTTGAGTAGTATTTCATTGTGTAGATGTATCACATTTTCTGTATCCATTCCTCTCTTGAGGGACATCTGGGTTGTTTCCAGTTTCTGGTTATTACAAATAAAGCTGCTGTGAACATAGTTAAGCATGTGTTCTTATGGGATAGTGGAACATCTTTTGGGTATATGCCCAGGAGTGGTATAGCTGGGACTTGAGATAGAAGTATTCCTAATTTTCTGAGAAACCACCAGATTGATTTCCAGAGTGGTTGTACAAGTTTGCAATCCTACCAGTGATGGAGGAGTGTTCCCCTTGCTCCACATATTCACCAGCATGTGCTGCTTCTTGAGTTTTTAATCTTAGTCATTCTGATGGGCATAAAGTAGAATCTTGGAGTGGCTTTCATTTGCATTTCCCTAATGACTAAGAATGTCAAACATTTCCTTAAGTGTTTCTCATCCATTAGAGATTCCTCTGTTGAGAATTCATTTTTAGGTTGGTACTCCATTTTACAATTGGGTCATTTGGGTTGTTGGTGTCTAACTTCTTGAATTCTTTATACATTTTTGGGTATTAGTCCTCTGTCAGATATAGGGTTGATGAAGGTCTTTCCCCAATCTGTAGGCTGCTGTTTTGTCCTATTGAAAGTTTCCTTTGTCTTACAGAACCTTTTCAGTTTCATGAGGTCCCATTTATCAATTGTTGATCTTAGTGCCTGAGTCATTGATGTTCTGATCTCCTGTTCCAAAGAGATCAAGGTTATTCCTGACTTTCTCTTCTATTTGATTCAGTGTATCTGGTTTTATGTTAAGGTCCTTAATCTACTTGGACTTGAGCTTTGTGCAAGGTGACAAATATGAATCTATTTTAACTTTTCTACATGCAGACTGTCAGTTAGACCAGCATCATTTATTGAAGATGCTTTATTTCTTCCATTGTATATTTTTGGTTTCTTTGTCAAAGAACACTTGTCTGTAAGTATGTGGTTTTATTTCTCAGCCTTCAGTTCTATTCCATTGATGAACATGTCTATCTCTGTACCAACACCATGCTGTTTTTATCACTATTGCTCTGTAGGATAGCTTGAAGTCAGGAATGGTGATTCCTCCAGAAGTTCTTTTGTTGTTAAGAATTATTTTCGCTATTCTGGGTTTTTTTGTTATTCCATATGAATTTGAGAATTGCTTTTTCCATATCTTTGAAGAATTGTGTTGGAATTTTGATGGGGATTGTATTGAATCTGTAGATTGCTTTTGGTAGGATGGTCATTTTTACAATGTTAATCCTACTGATTTATGAGCAGGGGAGACCTTTCCATCTTCTGTTATCTTCTTCAATTTCTTTCTTCAGGATCTTGGAGTTCTTGTCATACAGGTCTTTCACTTGGTTTGAATATAACAATTTCTGTACTCATTTTAAAATTTGTCTTTCAGAATGAGGAGCTATGTATAGTTATATACAATGGGCTATTTTCTAACACACACACATTATCTATCTATCTATCTATCTATCTATCTATCTATCTATCTATCATC
>NW_021604702.1:3879712-3940254 GCF_004785775.1 Grammomys surdaster | reverse complement strand
CATATATATACTCAATTTCTTTCTAAATTTTGTTAAGCTGCCACTGAATCTAATCCCACTTGAAAAGTCCCACCGTTGGTTTCAGTTAAATTGCTTTTTTTTTTTTTTAAAGGTGAAAGTTACTTTTAATGACCAGGATGCCTTTTTTTCTACCTAGAGGGATTTGCAGAGTCCAACAGAACATCTCTACCAGGAAATTCTATTGTAGTTTTTAGTGTGCCGATGTAAAAAACATTCTTCCAGATGGGTTTCTGTTTACACAGCCTTTAAAAATTTTACTTGCATACAGCTTGTCCCACTGGCAGTACTTTGAGTTCTATTTTTCAAGACTTGAAGCCCTCAGTACTGTTTATAGAACAGGAAGAGAAATGACCCTTTTAGTGAAGAAAAGAAGCTACAAAACTTCTCATTACTTCAAAGACTTTGTTTGGAAGCATGGTAAGCAGTACTGTTGGAGCCAGGCATGGTGGCGCAAGCCTGGAACTCCTGTGCTTGGAAAGCGGAGGCAGGGAAATTTGGAGTTCAAGACTATTTTATGACTGTATTCCAAGTTTGAAACCAGCCTGGGCTACATGAGACCCTGTCCCAAACACAAGATTTTAGAAAGTTGTATCGGGGGCTTGACAACAGTGTTTTAGGCATGTTACCATGAAAAGGTGGAGGATTGATTATTAAATAACCTTGTACTCACCTCTCTTATATAATCAGCATTTTGCTATATTTACTATCTAACCTAGCTAAGCCCCTACATCCATATTTCTGTTACTTTAGCAATCTTAAAATTTCTTGGTGCATTCCAAAGTTACAGCTACCAGAAGTAATGAGCTTTTGTCAAATCATGATGACACCGCAGGTCATCAAGCCAACGGTGGGGTTTTTCAAGTGGGATTAGATTCAGTGGCAGCTTAACAACAGAGTATCTTTATTTGATTTTTTAAAAATTTATCATGTATTGTTTTTTGGGGAGGGTTGGTGATTGAACCCAAGACTTCATCCATGGTAAATACATGCTGTATCATGTGCTGGTCTCCTCCAACCTTTAATGTGTTTAAAGAGTTCATTTTCTCTGCTAAAAGAATGGTGAAGGTCGGTGCTGATACAACTCATGCTTTAAGCACTTTTTTGCTTCTTGGGATTCACTATCCCAAGCTGTGGTATTCATCTATGAGATTTGTCCTGCTCCAAAGTGGCTGCCAGAGCACCAGCCATCTCACTTTTTAATACCAAGGAGGAGCAGGGAGGGGAGGTGAACTCCTGACCTAGAAGGGCCAATAATTTATGATTAATTTTTTAAAGCTTCAGGACAACAAAACCAAAACAACAAAAAAATCCAAATAAATAGTAGATGGAATTTAGTGGGGTCACATTACATTGATAGCTGTATTTAACAAAAAATGACATTATAAAGATGGTGTTTGTATTTTGTGTTTTATTAGCTATAACATAGCCATACTTGAGGCTGAGAAATGAGAGTATTGTTTACTTTTGATTATTCAAGTAGCTGATTTATTTCAAACATTTCTCTTTGTTGGGAACAATCAGTTGAGGTGAAAGTTTTTAGCTCAGCTCTGTGAGTCCTAGGTTACCATTAGAGACATTTGCAGAGGCACAAAAGGTGACTTTGGCAAGTTCTAAACAGAACTATTTTCCCGGTGAACTCATTGACCTTTGTTGTAGTAATATCGAATTAATATCCTTTTTCATTTATTGATCTCAGTGAACTTAGGAAAACTTAGTGGATAAGGGCCAGAGGACCACACAGCCAATTTGAGCCATCATTTCCCAGAAATGTATGAGTTAAGAATCTGGCCTGCTAATGACAAAAATTCTTGAGGAATATTTTAAAGCAGATTTGTCTCAGAAGAAGCAGCTTCATTTTCCTACTTGAAGAGTTCTTGGATGAAAGCAGATGAGATTTTAAACTTCTTGGTGCTGGGTCCTGGCATTCCTGATGTACATAAGGTCTTGTGTAGCAAGGAAGGAAGGAAACTGTTTTGAAGTGTGTATGTGCATGCCTGTGTGTATATGTGTGCGTGCCCATGTGGGGGTGTGTGTATGCCCATGTGTGTGCAGTTTGGAAAACCTCACGGATACCACGGATTCTACCTTCTCTGTCTCATCAGAGCTAGGATAACGAGTGTGTATTTCAGCTTCAGCAATAAGAGTCTTTTGAGAGAGGGTCTCACTGTGTCTTTGGGTTTCCTACAACTCACTATGAAGACCAGGCTGGTTTCAGACTGACAAAGATTAACCTACCTCTGCCTCTCACGTGTTGGGATTAAAGGTAAGTTCCACGTGCCAGGAACACATTAAATTGACTGAGTGATTTCAGTATTCCTACATGGCTGCTGGAGAATTTGAGGCATAAGTAGCTTATTAGAATCAGCTATAACAGTAGCATCAGCATGTGTGTGTGTGTGTGTGTGTGTGTGTGTGTGTGTGTGTGTGTGTGTGTGTTTTATTGTTGTTAACCTAAGCAAGTATCCATGTCCAAATCAGAAGGGAGAAGTCTTAGTGCTCTTTATCAGGAGATAGTAAACTTCGACTCACTACGCTTTTGTAAATGTAGCTTTATTGAGACACAGCCATGCACACCTATCCTGTGTTGCTGATGGCTCTTTTTGAGCTATCATAGCAGAGGTAAGGAGTTGCATCAGGGAGTGTGTGCATGCAAAGCCTAAAGTATTGGCTCTCTGTTCCTTTGCAGAACACGTCTGCTGACCCCTGGGTTTGTATAGCCCTCTTCAAAACTCTTGGCCAATTTAGGGAAGCTTTGGTTTTGAAACCCAGTGGTAAGCAACTTCAGCTTACTTTTGCAGATATGAAACTTAGATCCTAATACTTTCTTCAGCCCTCTCTCAACCCGCCTCCTCCAACTTGGAACGTGGCCCAATAAGTGAAATGAAACTTGGCCTGATCAGCACTCTTGAGAAAGTGGAAGGTGAAAGTGTTGACTTATGCTTATACTGTAGCCCCAACTTCTCTGGCAGCAGATGACATGGTGAAAGTGTTTTGGCCAGCTAGCCAGCTCACATTCTGTAGAGGATTGTCTGCTGTAATCTGACTTTGTTTGGCATTATGTCCATGAAGAAATGAAGCTTGATAAAAGATATGCATCTTTTCCTGAATAATGACTCTTTGGAGGAATACCTTTTTTTTTTATTTCACTAATTGCAGTAAATGAGTCTGTGTATTTAATATTGATATATAATACATTTAATATTTATATATAAACACAAGTATATTTTTGGTTATTTGTTTAAACTTTGACAAAATGCATGTAAAATAAAACTTACCATTCTACCTATTTAATCACAATTCATTAGTGTTAAGTATCTTTACATTCTAAGTACATTTTTTAGCTTGCAGTACAAACCTCACATCTCCTGAGCACTTTCTTATTAGCCTTCCTTGCAGCCCCTGGATTCACCATTTTGTACCTGTCTCTTTAAATCTTTACTTGTCACTCTTTTAAGGTTCAGTTGATTGATTGTTCTGAGAATTTCATACATGAATACTGTATTTACACAGTTTTACACATCTCTCTCTTCCATTCACCTCTTATTATGTCTTCTTCAACTTCCTCTCAAGTTCATGTCCTCTACCTGAAGTATTATTGTGATATATGTACCTACAACTCACACATATACATAAAACATACATACACATGTAGGGAAAACTTACTACGTCCAGTTTGTGTTGCTCTTATGTATATGTGCTTAGGGATGATGATTTGGGATTGGATAACCTATCAGAGGGTTCGTCCTGGACATGGACTGATTCTTCCTTTCTCAGCAGCCATTGACTATGTGTAGTTCTTCATCTAGGAGTGGGGCCTTGTGAGATTTCTCCTCTCTGCACACTGACTCTTGTGATCATTTAGCATCTCTCATTTTGTGAGTGACTTATTTCATTTAGCATGTTTTCTAATTTTATACATATCCAAATCAGAATGTCATTTTCTTTTCCTTCTTTCCTTTTTCCTTCCCTCTCCCTTCCTCCCTCCCTCCCTCTTTCCTTTTTCTTCTCATCCTCCTCCTCCTTCTTTCTTCAACTTTTGAGACAGAATCTCACTGTGACTATGTGGCTTCAGTTATCTTGGAAGTCACCATATAGACAAAGCTGACCTTGAACTCAGAGAGCTCTATATGCTGGGATAAGAAAAGGTGTGTGCTGCTACAGCTGGCCTCCCTTCCTTTTCCTTAAGTACTAGGGATTAGATCAGGGCCTTGCATAGGCCAAGCAATCATTCTACCACTGAGATACTCCTGTAGCCCTAGAAGTGTTTTTAAAGACTTAATAGTATAATTGTTGCTTTCATCCACCAGAAGTAATTGTTATCTCAGAGGCTTACTGCTGAATAAACCCAACGTTTCTAGTTCTTTTTAAACTCTACCTGGCTGGTTCAACTCAGGTCTTTTGGCTCAAACTCCTCGCGGGGCTGACTGATTCAAACTGTTTTCTTTCACCTTCTCACTGAATTGCTTTGCTTGAAAAAAACTTCCTCTGAATTCCACAAACTGAAAGGAACTGCACAAATACAACGGAACTCCATTAAACTGTAGTCACTGAAATGTCCTCTTCTCCTGACTCACTCTGTGTTGTTCTTAAGTAGCCTTTCTTTTTTATATGTTCTTGTGAGAGTTGGGTGTATTCTATTTCTGACTTATTCTGTCAAATCTTCCTATGATCAATTTTTCTGCCCTTGAATTAGATGTCACTTCCGAACATGGCTGCTAACTTTTACAAACTAACTTTATCTTCATTATTTCGTATTAAAGACGTGCACTAAAGCGTGTGTCTGTAATCTATCCAGAGGGACTAAATGTACATCATTCCGTCTGGATCACGCAGACCTAGAAAGTCTTTGGATGTGATTTCTTTGCTAAGTAGTCATGTTGCTGGATTAAAATTTCTCTACAGAATAGTATCACATTCTCTCTCTCTCTCTCTCTCTCTCTCTCTCTCTCTCTCTCTCTCTCTCTCCCTCTCCCTCTCCCCTGCTCTCTTTCTCTCTCTGTGTGTGTGTACTGCTTTTTGTTGTTTAAATATTTATCTGATGATAGGCACTTATGTCCTTTCTGTGAATGATGTTACTATGAGTATTGTTTAAGTCCCTAATTTCAACATTTTCAGGAATAGTTACAGAAGTGAAGTTGCTGGGTTATATGGTAATTCTAGTTTTAATTTTTGAGGAAAGGATTATGTGCACTTTGATTAGACTTGCTCATCTTACCCCCTCACCTCCTGTTGATCTACTTTCCCACTCTGCAGTTGGTTCTGTCCTCAGAGAAGCTGATCCCATGGTAGGTTGAGAAGTGCAAGAATCTATTAGGAAAGGGGAAAATCCTTGCAAAGGACAAAGATGAGAAACAGGAGTAGTTAGGAAAGTCTTTATATTACACTGACGATCAGGCCAGAGAAAAGAAAGAGGGCTGTATAGGCAGTCTTAGATTTAAGCATGATTTTGGTCAGATTGTAGATACGCTGGTAGACATCTTTGAGTCAAAGTTGGAGGAATTACAGGTTGCACGGGATGGTCTGATGTCATTGGTTGGGGAAGCTGGGAGCATGCAACCTCTGCACGGTGATGAAATTCACAGAGCAGCAGCTGGGAGATGTGCTGGTTAGCTTCATGTTGCTGTGATGAGCTAAGTATCTATTTGGGTTCATGGTTTCTTTTGTTTGCCTTTGTTGCCTTTAGGACTGTGGGAAGACAGCACATTATGGTAGAAGCACGTGATAGAGGAAAATGCTCATCTAATGGTGACTAGCAAGCAAGATAGAGGAAGTACCGGGTCTCACTATACGTTTGTGTTGCTCACTTGTTGTCACATTGGACTTAAGAGAGATGAGTTTCACTGAGCTCATGTTTCCAGAGGATAGATAATGTGTGTTACAGAAGGTAGTGCATGGTAAAGCCCTCCATTGTTGAGGAGGAAGAAAGAGACCATGGAATGGGAGCTGGGAGAGAGAATGTCTACATTGACTGACATCTCTTCCTTTATTCCAACTGAAGCTATAGTCACTCACATTCAGGGCAGACCTTTATGCCTTAGTAAGTTCCTTGTTGGGAACGTGTTTACACCTATATGTTTCTTAGTTTATTAAATTTCATCATTTCCCACTAATGTCATCACTTGGGGTCCAAGATTACAATACATTCACTTTGGGTGAGAACATATAAATTCTAGACTATAGCAAGCAGCTCTTTAGAATGGTCCCCACAGCAGAAAGCTAGGTTCTATGTTTTCATAGCATTGTATTCTCTTGTCTTATCATCAGAGATATAAACATTTTGTTTCTGCAGTGTTTGAACTTGAACTTTGGACTTTTGCAGACTAAGCAAGCACTCTACCAATGAGCTACACCCTTGAGATGATGACGCACATTTAAAAAATTATTTTTATTTTTAAGTTTTTGTGTCTGTGTGTCGTAAGTATACATGAGTGCAAGTGTCCTTGGAGGCCAGAAGGACCTCATGGAGTTAGTTACAGGTCATTATTAGCCCCCTCCCCCAAGTGTGGGTTTTGGAATTGAACCCATACATTTGCAAGAGCAGTACTTGATCCACTCCCAAGATTTACTATGATTTTTAAATTTATTTTTAATAATTAAATATAATAACATAATTTTCCCTTACCTCTCCTCCTTCCAGTCCTTCCCTTGTACCTCTTTGCATTTTCTTAAAATCATGGTCACTTTTTCTTTATTATTACCACACATACACACACACACACACACACACACACACACACACACACCCTCCTCAGTCTCTTTAGTGTTACTTGTATCTGATTTGATTTCAGAGCTAACCACTTGTTATTGGATAACCAATTCTAGGACTCTTCCCTGGGGAAGACCATTTCTCCTGCTTTCTGCCTTCCTCACTTCCTAGGGTGCTCAGCTATGGCTGAGGCCCATGGGCTATAACCCTTTCCTGTTAGCATGCCTATTGCCCGCTTTGTCCAATTTTAGGTGCAAGAGCTGTAGTAAGGAGCACTTCATGAACTTATGTACAGGGGCCATACTAATTCTCTCTGCATCATTCCAATTGTAAACACACACATACACACACACACACACACACAAACACACACATACATAGATACACACCTGAGCACAGGTGCCCACAGAAGCCAGAGAAACTGGAGTTACAGATGAGACATCCAATGTGGGTGCTGGAAACCTAACTTGATTTTCTTTTGTGAGAGCGGTACCTGGTTCTTAATCACAGAGCTACATCTCCAGTCCAGTGATAGACATTTACAAAATAGAAAGCCAGCAATTCCTTAAGTCTATCATGGTGGTGTGGTTCTCCTCTCCCAGTAATAGAAAGCCCAGGTAACTTCCATCCTGTCAGCCATCCAAACCCATGATATCAATGGTAACATACCCTGAATGTATGTGCCCTATACTTATCTACCATGGGCATTTTGCCCATTTAGTTACCTCTCTCTTACATGCCCTCTCTTTCTTAGTTAAACATTTAAAGTATTTCTCCACTGAATTATAAATAAAACAGCCATATTCATTTTTGAAAATCTACTTCGCTAAGGAAACATTATATGACATTATATATTGAGAACCAAGGAAGATATAAAAATGAATGAGATATGTGTTCTTCCTAGAAAGATTAGATATTTTTCCTGTTTTATTTTATTGTTTAAGGATTCCATACACATTTCTTATATATTGTGTATCTTGATCAAATCCATCCCATTACCTTATCCTTAACTCCTCCCATTTCTATCCACTACCTTTCCCTCCTAGCTTCATGAATACTTAAAAAAAACCCAACTGAAAACAAGCCACCATGTCTATTTATTGTTGCCAATACATACTTGGTCTAGGAACCTCCATGGCAGCATGGGCAGTCTACCAGGGCCCACATCCCTGATGAAAACGAATACTCTCCCTCTTCCAGCAGCCACCAATAGCTCCTCAGCTAGGGTAAGAGTTTGTGTTCTCCTCCGGATCCATGTTGGGATTGTAGCTGTCTTGATCTCAATCCGGTTTTGTGCACGGAGTCACAGCCACTATGAACTCAGGTGTAACACGATATTGTGGAGTGTCAGCCCTAAATGAGACTCCTCCCTCCAAAGTTCAGCAATTATGGTAGAAGAGGGGTTGAAAGATTGTAAAGAACCAGAGGTAGTAGAGGGACAGATGTTCCAGGACTATTACACATATGAAAGGCCACCTTCAGCAACAGGAAAAGTGTAGTATGCGTACTATAGTAAGAGGAGAAAAAAAGAAAAAAATCTGTAGGTAGGATATGGAGAAAATGTAAGAATGAAGAGAAGGGAAAATGAACATGATAGCTAAAAAACCCACTATAAGAAATGGGTGTTAGCTGAGCATAGTGACACACACCTTTAATCCCAGCACTTGGGAGACAGAAGTAGGCACATTTATGTGAGTTCAAGACCAGCCAGACCTACATAATGGCAACCTGTTCAGAAAAAAAACCAAACACATAGAAAAGAGATGATTATTCAATAATCAGTAGGATGTAGGGAAGTGAGGGGGTGAAAGGAAATCCACATTAAGGGTCTAAGAGGAGCCTCTGCAGAAATGTCATTTTTAAATATTTATCTTTAAATTTAGCCTTCAGAATAATGAGTTTCACTATGACTCTACCATACATATGTAACTGCTCTTCGTTCATGTTTGGAGCCTCTCTCTTCTCCCTGGTCTTCTTTTCTCCAAGTTGCTTCCTTTCTATTTTTATATAAAATAATTATATGTACTTCTCATTCTATGAAGAAAGCCACTGGAGTTAGGAGAAAGCAAGAATTGGTTTCAGGAAGTAGCATGTAGGAATAGACCTGCTCTGTGTGTGTGGGGTTGGGGGGGGGTGCTGAGGCAGGGGGCTGACACTCCTGTCTCAGCTCATCCTGCTTCAATTCTGAGAAGGCAAAATTGCCCCCTTCCATCCCACTCACCTTTCTACCTCTCTCACGGTTTCCCTTTCTGCTTTTCTGTCTGTGCCTTGTGCAACCAGAGAGACCAAATGAGTGATCAATACCGTGGGCCCACTAGAGAAAAATAGAATAGAAAGACGGTTATACGCTCAGAGCATCTCTTGTAGGTGACATAAGATGGGATCATGGGAAACCAACTTCGAAGGAGAAGTTACCTTTTTGTTTTGTGTTGTTTTACGGATCAGCTTACCTTAAGCCCCATGATAAGGGCCGAGACTCTACATGCCTTTCTTTCCACAGTGAGGAGAGTTTGGGAAAGAATAACTCCACCACGTGGAGCTGTCTGAAGATTTGTTTTTCCCCCTCTAGAGAAGACAATTGGCATCCAGGAAATGATCAGGACTGGGAGGCAGGAGAGGTGGCCTCAGTTCATGCTCACCCACCATCTGTGTGACCTTTGGACTAGATTCTTGACCCTCATTTCTTCTCCAGTGAAGGAAACACCCTGCCGTTTATTCTTCTAGAGAAAGTGACTGTTTTTAGGTTAGGGAAACTGGAAATCACTGACAAAAATTCCAGTACCTCTTGTTTTGCTTTATCACTCTAAAAGAGAAAATCACTGTGAACCTCCCAGCTTGCTGTTTAGAAACTGAAGAAGGGAAGGAACCGAAAGGGAAAGGGCACCCTTTTCCCCCTCAACCCCCCTCCCCTGTTTCTCTTTGGGAGCCATCAATATATCTCTGCCTCTAATAATCGCCTGGGTAGAATTTTCCATCTTAGCCCAAAGCAGCTCAACCTGGCTTTAACTAATCCTCCTTCTTTTGTGTTCCTCTAAGTCAACAAGAGGAACTGGACCAGTCAGACACTGTGTGGGAAGACTGGAGAAAAGAAGGAAGGTATAGAAACCACCAGAGATGGAGATAAGTTAAACATTCTGGCAAGTTGTCACGGTGTATTGCTCATGTAGAAGGGCTAGGCAGTTGGGAAGGTAGTGTGGAGACTGGTTTTAAATGCTTCATCTAATTGCAAGCAGCTGCAGATTAGTGGAGCTTGCCCGACTGTTTTCAATTCAGTGCCGACGGAGAGAAGGAGCCTGGTAAGGTGCAGGGCAGAGCATGCACAGAGCTGCTTACACTTTTTCCTGAGGTCACAGAGTGCAGTAACTACTAAGGGACACTCTTTAAAACCACTGCAGCCCTTCAGGATAATGATTTTCCTAAACCTCACCAGCATTTCTCGAGTTTGGAGGGAGGCAAGCTTCCCTGTTAGCCATATCCCAGAATGATCTGGGGGCATGATTCGCTGTCAGCCAACAGTGAATAGCTAGATGCTTCACGCCAGTTCAGAAGCAATTGTTTTCCGATGGGGCAGTAAATCAGAGTGAGGGATAATAATATCTTTTAAGAGTCTTCTTGTATCGCTTCATTCTTAAAATTAAAAGATAAGAAAGAGCAGAAACATTTTCATGAGTCCTCTATAATTATGGAACCTGCTACATATGACTCAAACTTACAAATTTCCTGGAAGATAGTTTTGAGTATCCCAAGCTCAGTAAGCCTAATACCTTGTTACATGACATCGTGTTATTTTTCCCCTTTTCAAAAAGATTCTTAATCTTTTCTACTCAGTTATTCTGCTGGACTTCATTTCTTGTCATACATTTTAAATAGTCACTTTAATGTTTCTGCACTGTGAATTGAAGAAACAGTTATGCTGATGAAAAGCAGCTTCTATGAAACTAGGAAGACCTGTAATCCTTCAGTTGTTGCCCAACTAGCCAAAAAGTGTGTGGAAAAAAACTCTCACCATGCACAAAGATTTATCAAGAAGCATCTTCCCACATATTTTTGATAATAGCAGAAACTTAGAAATACCCATAGCAATTATAACTGGGAGTGGTGAAATATTTGATGGTGTCCGTTTAGTATAATCTTAGGCAGACACAACAATGTTGAATATATTGATGTGAGAAAACGGTTATAAGAATGTGATAGGTAGACAATGGGACAAAATAACCATTTTTAATAGAGATAACGGCCCATCCATTTACTCCTCTAGACCTAGATCTGAGAGGCTTCAAGTGTGTGTGTGTGCGTGTATGCATGTGCATGAGTGTGCAAGTGTGTCTGAATGTATGTGTGAGTATGTGTGCATGTGTCTGTGCACACATGTGCATGAGTGTGTCTGTGTGTGAGTTTGTGTGTGCATGCAAGTGCATGAGTGTGTCAGTATGTGTGTCTGTGTGTGTGAGTATGTGTGCATGTGTGTGAATAGTGTGCGTGCATGCATGTACATGAGTCTTTCTGTGTGTGAGTATGTGTGCATGTGTGTCTGTGTGTCTGTGTGTGCACACATGTGCAAGTGTGTGAGTGTGCCAGTGTGTGCGTGTCAGTGTGTGTGAAGAACAATATAGAGGCAATTGTGCTGAAGTTATAAGCACTTTATTTTATGATTTGTCACTTTTCTAAATGTCTTGTGAAACATGTATACGACTTTTCTATTTAGGAAAATAAACTTAGTTTATAATGGAGTTCCTAGAAAGTCAAATTTCTATCATAGGCAGCTTCATTCCTTGTCAAGAGAAAGCTAAGAAGGAGATTCATGTCCAGCAAAGGAGAAAAGGAATCAAGAGAGACAGCACTCAATAAACACCCAATCTTGTTTCTGATCTCGTGCCTGTTTGAAGCGCTCACACTTATTTGACTAAGCTAGATAAGTCAGCCCCTTGGAACCACTCACAGTTTCCACCAGCTGCTTTGGATGTTTGAGGTTATGGTTTGTTTTAGTGAACTTCACCGCCTTTCCCGTGGGCTAGCATATGAACCACGGTAAAGAGACTCTCTGAGGCCGACTCAGAGGCACGCCGCTAATCTTCTGACATCCACAAGGACTGGAAAAGGCAGCGCCATCTGTGCTGCTGCTGTTTCTCTTCCAGGGCAGGTCCCTTGAGGTCCTCATGTCTATTCCCGAGACTTCTGGAGTGTCCTTTGAGTTAGAACCAGGGAGTTCTCCTTGTATGATGTGGCAGAGTTTCTGGAAATTAATTTGGGGAAGAGGAAACTGACTGATGTGAGAGTCATCGCCTCAGCCGTCATTCTTTGGTACCCCCCTGCTTCGCAATGATTTCTCAAAGAAAAAGAGAAATGGCAAAACTGCTTGTGAAAATTAGGACCTGGCCAGAAGTACTCATTCTAGAGCGGTGTGGTTTACTTGACTCTGAAGGCGACAACTGGTTTGGTGTTAGTTCCTGTGTGCTTTGCCCCCTGGGTCTTTCTTTTAAAACTCCCTTGTGTTGGGGTATACACTAATGAGGCTAATTTTTGATATATTTTTAAATGGTGTTTATATAGAGTCACTTATGAGCTAGCTACTGCACATGCCTGGAGGGAAACTGTTACAAAGAGGACAGTTCCTCTATTCAGGGAAACACACAGGAGGGAAAGAAGGCAAGCAACAGGCAAGAGGTACAGTACAAGGTGTTATAATCAGTAAATAAATGACATTAGCAAAAATTTTAATTGATGGAATTGTGGTACACCTTGAAGGTTTGCCCATCTGGAGAGAAATTTCTAGAAGAGTTAGTTACGTAGTCATCTTAGACTAGAGCCATACATGCTTTGGTTAGCAGAATTCTCTCTTATTTCAGTCAGGATTTTCAGTGGTGAGACACAACCCATCTGAAGTTTCAGAGTCTAACTTCACAGACCCTGCTGACTACAGGTGATGGTAGTTTCTCCAGTATTGGTGCCATTCTCTGACACATACGTCTTGTAATGACAATGGCAGCTAAAACCCACAGGTTTTAATCTCTTTGCTTTGGCAATCCTAGAGGAAAGGGCTAGTTTTAGTCTCTATGGGCTCAATAGCATCTAGTGCTGATTCTCGATAAGTATTAACGATGTCACATGTCAGTTCTGCACTAATCATTGTCAATCCCAGCAGAAGGGGTGGTCTAGTCACAACTAGTTCAATAGCATCTAGGATGAATTCTCATTGAGTAAGTTTACGTCACATGTCAGTTCTGGACCAATCATTGCCATTCCCAGCAGAAGGGGTGGTCTAGTCACAACTAGCTCAATAGCATCTAGGATGAATTCTCATTAAGTAAGTTTACGTCACATGTCAGTTCTGCACCAATCATTGTGAACTGAGTGTGGCACATGCTTGGTGAGCATCAGGTCTAAGTTTGGGTAAGGGTTGGGAGCATGAGCTTGGTACCCAATGGTAAAAGGGAAAAACTATTGATGGAAGAACGAAGATGCTGTACTAGAATCTCAGGACCCATGGTATCCTTTTCACGCAGAGCTGCATTAATTGGATGCTCCTACAGATCCAGTTGATCTGGTAGACTTCAGCTTCCACACAAGGGCCTTGCCAACAGTGTTCTGTCATGTTTCATGGAGGTTCTTTGATCCCTGCGCAAGTTTCCCAGATGTGAATTTTCTGCTCAGTGCTGAGACTTTTGTCTGCCAGCTTCAGAGGGCTGCCCCTACCCCAGTGAACGTTCTGTTTGTTTGAGTAATGAGTCAGATGTGCAGCACAGTGGTTCTCATGGTTGTGATGCCTTGATCAACGTTATTAGCAGCAGCACCTGGAAGCTTGCTAGAAATGCAAATTCTGCAGTCTTGTCCCAGACAGACTGAGTCAGAAAACCCTGGGGTCAGGCTAGACATCTGTGCTTCCAAGACAGATGATTCCCTTATATGATCAAGTTTTGAAAATACCGATTCAGGGAGTAGTCTGTTATGGTCTATTTCATGGATACTTAACTTTAAAATTTTATATTCTACGCCCCCATGTACTTAGACATCAAAAGAGGGATTCATTAATTCTATTTTTTCTAAAAATTTATTTTTATTTTTTATGTGTATTTGCTTGTACACATGATGTGCACCGGCATTTGGTGTCCCCAGAGGCCAGAAGGGGGGCTCAAATTCCTGGGAAGCAGAGTTACGGAAAGCTGTAAGCCACAGTGTGGGTGCTGGGAACCCAACTCAGGTAATCTGCAAGAGTAGCAAGTGCTCTTAACCACTGAGCCCCTCCTCTAGCCCACATTCATTCAAGCTTTATGCTTCTTGTTGGGAGTACCATTCCCAGGAAATGAACATTGCTGAGATGCTGCGGCTGTCATGGTTCTCCAAAATTCTGGTCCTTTGAAAGTCTTTCTAATTCTCCAAGGAGATGCCATTGACAGAGATATGATTTGACGAGTTTTGCTGCTGAATACAGATCTACAACTCACTAATATTCATCATTTATTCAACATACAACAATATCAGGCTGGATATTAGAAACACGTTCACTGACAAAACAGATAATGCTTTCTATTATGGAGCTTAAGGCCTAGTGGAAGATAAAAATATCTAAATAAGAATTAACAGTAGGGTATGATTTGGTGGTGGGAGAATCCAGGGTATTTGGAGAGAGTACCCAATGGAAGGTTGTCTAACCAAAACCAGACTGAGTGGAGGTGAACTCCTTGATAGGAGAAAATAACAGTTCACGCTTACATAAGTTAGGTTAGTAAGTCACTGAGGGGGTGACGTAATAGAGACGCACATCTGAGCTCAGGGCAGGAGCTGATGAGACAGTAAATCTTCCACAGCCCCGAACATGTGAAGATGCCAAAGCACATCAGAGGTCACCCAGAGAGAGTGCTTGAGAGGAGGTGTGGGAACCCAGAGATGTTCCTGTAGATGAAAGCAGCTGAGGAAGGGAAACCTGTGCAATTCACTGGCGGGTGGCAGGGAGGAAGTCTGCACACGGAATATGCCAGATAGCATGGAGGCCAAAAGAAGCAAGTTTCACTACCTTCTGGAAGTGACTCTGGCGGTAATCACAGTTCTGTGCCTGAAGGAAGTCAGGCCACGTCATGAGGGGGAGTCACACGGTATCCCCTCTCACCTGCCAACAACCCCTGACCCTCTTCCAAACAGTCCCTTTTCAGGAAATGTCTCTTCTGAGACACATGCAATGGTGCTTGCTAAGTCATGCTTGACTTAGGGAGAACCCTCCGAGATTCCACACTTGATTTTCAGTTTGCTGTCACTTTCTGGGCAGAATCCACCAGTGCCTTTCCATACTTCCCTTATCTCTTTCCAGTTCCCTCTGCCTCTGGCCCAGCTTGTTTTTAGATCTAGTTAGGGACAGCTGTGCACGTTGGACCTCCCCTGGCCCCAGCTGCGATGGCATATTGTGTCTAGATCATCTCTGTAGACACAGCTGACTTCCTTGTCTTCCCTTCTCTCTTTCCCTCTTTCCAGCGAGAGACTCCAGGGAGTTACTTTGGTCAAAGTTAGATGCACAGATGACATCTCCAGCTGCACAGTCTTTGGTCGTCTTTGTCTCTTACAAATGTTCTTGGTGTTTTGAAAATTCATTCAGGGACAGTGGTTCACCTAGGATAGCATCTAAAGGCATTAAAGGTGATTCTACAATTCTGTGGCCAGTCTTGTCCATTGGTGTGAGTGGGATCAATATTTAGCAACACATAGTGAGACTCCAAATAAAAATATCTAATGCTAGCAATTTCTGTTTCATTTTTAAGTATCATACTGCCAGCAAAATAGATATGCCATGGTACTATTAACCAGTCAGCTCAATACATGAAAGCGATTTACTATATTTTTAAAAACCCATCTTGAAAGCAGCATGAAGGCTAAGGACTATGGTAACATGGGAGCACACAGGATGTACTCATGGCTCCAGGTTTCCCCCTAGGCTGATGACCTCCAATCCTCTTCTCCCAGCCCATTTTCCTTCCTAAAGTGCAACCCAAGGTTTCCAGTCATCTGCTGGCTTGTTTTAGTTGACATTCGGATAATATTATCTCTATGCTCCTATTTTCCCTTTGAACATTTATTTTTCCTTTCTTAAACAAACTGTGTCTCCTGTTTTTGTTGCATCTCTAAATTGTCCCGACCACTTCCTCAAGAGTTCTCACAGTTTTCCTTTCCTCCTGCTCTTGACACTCAGTCTGCTGCTCAAGCCTTACAGTCGATGTGACACGTTGTCTGGCTCCTTTCTCCCCTCCCTGTGGTGGGTGAGTCTAGAAAGGTACATTTTTATTGCCATATGATTGTTAACATTTCTTAAGTGCTAAGTGGCCTCTCTTTCTTCTGTTCATTGTCTCTTGAATATGCCACATAGAGATAGCCAATTAGTCTTCTGAAGTTACAACAATGACCAGCTTGGCCAGAGAAGCCCATGGGTGCAATAGTAGCATGTTAACAGGGTAACCAACTGCTTCTGATTGGACTTAAGGTCCACTCTCCAAAAGAAAACACATGCGATATTGTAAATATGACCAAATTCATGTCTGGGAGCTTATAGGTCATAGGAGAAAGACCAGTACTATGATTTTACTAATTGGTCATTGTTTCAAACTGGTCTCTAAGTACGTGTCTCTATACTGGCAGATCAGCAAAGTCTTGGACCTAAACAGAGAAACATATTGTTCAGTACATGATGGTTAATGCTGACACTCACAACCTGTCAATGTGTAGAGGCGAAGTTTCTGTCATGCATAAGACATCTAGACCATAGCCCCTCACGCTCTGAAACTTAAGGAACATCCTGGAAAAGGGAGTAGCATGATCATAATAGCCAGAGGCCAGGGAGGACTGGAGCAAAACAGCATCTTCTGGACATGGCAGGACTGTTATTAACTTCTGGACATGACTCACGAGCTCGGAGCAGCTGTAGTCACCTACACAAGATCTACAGAAGACTGAGCCGTTCAACCCCCCAGCCCTGACCCCAACGGAGAGGCTACTGGCAGCTGATGGCTGCTGGGGTAGGGAGAAGCAGTCTTCCTCAGGGAGTGGTCCCTGGTAGGTTGCACATGCTGACGAATGCATCCATACAGATGCATATATAGGAAGTACTCAGATGTGAAGTTGGGAGGTGAATATGGAGGACAGATCTGGACAAGTCAGACAGGGGAGGAGAAGTGAATACAGTTGAAGTATACTGTATGCATGTATGAGGTTCTCAAAGAATAAGTAGAAAATTAACTCAGAAAAATAAATACATGTGGTAAGATACGTCTACACTTCCTTTCTCCCTTTTTAAAAGCCTAGCATTGGTGTTTAAGACCCCAGAAAGGTGATTCAGAGAGTTCCAGCACTTGGCAGCTGGTAATATGTGGGAAATGTTATTACATAAACCTCAGTTTGGGGTAAGAGACAGGTGGTATTTTTGAAGTCAGTGTCAACACGAGGATGTAGCCACAGTGACCGCCTCCAGCCCATCTGCAGGGACATTTCTGTCTCCAGTAAGTACATCCCCTCTCTCCACTTGCTTTGACTGCCTCCCCAGGTTCCCCTTTTTTAACCTCCTGAGTTTCAACTTGATGAGTCATCAAAAGGACTGGGTCACCAAATTCTACCTGGCGAGACCTTCTGAAGCTGTGGCTGTTTTCTGGTCTCACCTCCTCTGGCTGCCTCCATGAGACTTCCATGCTCAAACACTCAAGTGGCAACTTGTCCGGCTTATGCAGGAGAACTGTGGCTAGCTTGAAAGGTTCTGCTGAAAGAGTTTAAGCTGGGAGCCTGAGAGGGTTCTCCGAGGAAGCAAGCCAAGCTAAGAGCCCTGGGATAAGTAGGTGTTGGGCAGGAATGGAAGGAAGGGAAAGTGATCCAGATTAGTGTTTGATTAAGTAACTTGGTGCTGTAACCTAGAAAAGTGACACAGAGAACTATCACATGTGTAAACAATTAGTCTTGATCCTGAGAGTAACAGAAAATTCTGAAGGCTATCAGAGGGCTGATGAGATTGGACCCGTGTTTCTCAATTGTACTTGACAGTGTTAGACGATGTTTGGTATTACTTTTTTTCTGGAGTCCTTGAGACACATTGAGGCACTCCTCCGTTTCAGGGGCTATTTCTGTCTCACATGGATTTGTCTCTTACGTGCTTACTTGTGATCTCAAAATGACTTCTTACACAGCACATACCACTCCATGTTTAATTTTGTGTTATCATGTCTTTTTCCAACCATATTGAAAGATTTTTGGAGACAGGAACCATATCTTGTTTTCCAGTGCATCCACAGTCCCTTGAATAGTTCCTGGCACTGTGACACACATCCAGTAAGGGTCTATAGTTGATCACTTGAATTCAGTGCCTTAAGAAGATTTAACCATGGGAGCTGGTGAGGTAGTTCAGTGCAGAAAAGTACAAACCTGACAGCCTCAGTTTGTTCCCTAGAGCCCATGTGAAAAGTCAGGTATATATGTCTGTAATCCCCTGGCACACTCACAATGAGATGGGAGTCAGAGACCCGAGAATCTCCTGCAATCTTGTTGACCTGCTAACTAGGACCATACAGTGCAGCAGAAACAGGAGATACGTTTCCTCAACAAAGTGACAGAAGAAAACTGACTCCAAAGAGTGCTCCTCTGACCTTCACATGTAGAGTATGGTGCATGTGTGTGTGCATGGGAACACAGACACACACACACACACACACACACACACACACACACACACACACACTGACCCTTCCAAAAAACCAGAAAGAAATAAAATAAAATTAAAAATAATCATCATTTCAGAAACCTTACAGTGTGTTATGCCTCACACCTGGCTTTCAGTGCCATAGTGATAGTTCTCTTGTATGTATCGTACAGAGATGCTCTGTTCTTGAATATAATGACTTCTTGCACTAACTTTAAACTTTGGAACAAGTTTGTCTTTACAGAAAAGATGCAGAGATAGTTCAGGAAGTTGCCGTATGCCAAGTCCCCAGTGCCAATATCTTGTATCCCTGCAGTATGGTTCAAAGACAGAGAAATGAACACAGGTATGTTACTGCCAACTAACTAAGTACAGATTATATTTTGGCTCCCCTGTTTTTCTGCTTTGGGAACATTGGGCCAAATTGTATTTGGTTATCATGTCTTCCCAATTTTCTGCAGCTTGCGACAATTTCATAAAATACCTGCTCACTTCGAACTTGTGTCAGTCCTGATCAGGACTGAGTAAATATCCTGTAAAATGTCCCACAATCTGGGTTTATCTGCTGTTTTCTTGTGAACAGACCACAGTTTCGGGCTTTTGGGGAAAACCCACAGGATTGGAGCGTGCTTCTTGTCATATCAGATGACAGTCATATACTGTCACTGGCAGTAAGCTTATCATTCAGTTGAGGTTGCCTTTGTCGGACAGTTTTCACAACTGTAAAGCCATGTCTTTTCGGTTCCCTGTTGTGTTCTTTGAAAGTGAGTCACTAAGTTTAACCCATTCCTGAACAAAGTAAAAGAAAAGATTAGGTCTAACTCCTTAGGTGAAACACACACCTGTGCATACATAATATAACTGTATAATTACAGTATATGCTATATAGTTTAGAATTCCATTATAGAGAAAGTTGATCTTTATTTGCTTCTGTATTTATTTCTTTATACTAGTGTGGACTTATGTATGATTATACGGTACTTTGGCTAATAGTTCCCTAGTTATTGTTTATTTTGTTACTTAAATTGTTAAGTGTCTTGATCATTAGCGGTGCTTTCAGATTGATTTTTATTTTTTGGCATGCCCTCATTTTTTTTTCTAAGTACTTCTTTATTTTCTGGTACTATACAATTGTTCACATGTATCTTATACCTTCTTGCCCCAGTCCTTGATCAATTATCTTATCAAGGTATTTTGTAACTCAGTATCTAGAAACCAAGATCCAGGTGGGATGTGTGCCCATTGCTTTAAGGGGTTTCATTGCCTCTGAGCTTGGTCAGTTACAACTATGTGTGTGTTATCACTGTACTACATCTTATAATTATTTCCATATAATCTCTATGTAAATCTATATATTCTATTTGAATATACATATATGTGTGTGTATGCTAAGCAAAACATTGAGCTTATTCCAATTGTATTGAACTCTAACTCCACAGATTCTATTGTAAGCATTCTTGTTCATTTGTAATTCTCTTTCTAATAGTAAGAAACTTGATACACATGATCTATTATTTAGCTATTTAGCATACCCTTGTACAAAGCTAAAGCAGTTTCAGAATTGTTTACCTGTAGGCTCATGAGGAAAAAAAAAGAAGTAATGTAGAGTACAGTGTTTATGTATTGCTCCTTTCTTATTAAGATAACATTTATTTTTTGAGACAGGGCTTCAGTTATTCTGGGTTAGCCTTGAACTCTCTATGTAACAGAGGGTAACCTTGAACTTCTGATCCTTTTGCCTCTACTTCCCCAGTCCAGGATTACAGATATATGCCATCACTCCTGCTTTATGTGGCACTGGCAATAGAACTCAAGACTTGGTGCATATTAGGCATCCTACCAACCAAGATACTGACTAAGGCTAGTGTAGTTATTTTATAAAAAAGTGCTCAACACCATAGTTGACCAAGTGGTATCTGAAGTCAGATCCTCTGGATTTAAATCCTGGTTCCCTTAACCCTTAGCTGAACAATATTGGATATAATGCTATTTTTCCAGGTTCTTCATCTGTAAAGTAGGCAGAGTAATACAATTCACTCCTGGTATTATTTAAGGATTCAACAAATCCATATAAGTGAAGTACGCAGAATGCTGTGCAAGGTGTACTAAATACCTTATCTAGTACTGCTAGGGAAGAGCTAACGTCTTTTTGGTGGTGCTTTTGTTTGGTCTTTTGAGGCAGAGTGGCATCATGTAGCCCTGGTTGGCCTTGTCTTCACTGTGAAACCCAGACTGACCTTCATCTCTTGGTCCTTCTTGAGTCTTTTCAATTGCTTGGGTTAGGCTGTGCTACTTTGCCAAGCAAAGTGATGTCAATTTTCATTGCTAGGAGAGTAAAGCCAGTAGACTGGAACACTGTATGTATGACGATAGCATTATCTTCTTATGCTGTTTCCTTTGTACATTTTGTTTTACTCATTAACTCATGTCTTTCTGTCTGGAATTTATGTTTTATATTTTCTCAGGGTTTTTGTTTGTTTGTGTTTTATTTTGTTATTGTTGTTTTTTTTGTTTTTGTAATTCAGAGATATGTTAAAATCTAAATCCAAGATTCTCAGTGCATTACTACAGTAGACGTTCACCTCCTTTGTGTCATAGAGTATAACCATATCTAATTTTTCATCTCCATCTAGAGTTCATGAAGCCTGCTAGAAAAGGGGCAGAAGGTTGGGTTAACTTAAGGGTTGAGTTATAGTAATTTAGGAGTCTCATGTATATTTGCTGATTTCTGAATTTTCTCCTTGTTATTAAGCCTGGCTTTCCTATTAATTTTGGGGGTGGGCAGGGAAACTCGTAGACTTTTTATACCTTGAAATAGAATTCTCTTGCTTCTCTCACTTATGAAAGTGCCCTGCCAGTTGTCATTAGTAATATGACACAGGGAGACAAGACACAGTCCCTGCTCAGTGATGTCAGCACTTCTGGGCAGACCATGTGATTACTTCTGTTTTAACCAGGCTTCAGTGAACCCAGCTGCAGCTATGCCAGCAGGCTCTGATAAAATACATTATGTGTTCCTTCAACCGTTTTCCATTTATACTAAGAAAGAACAACAGCAACAAAAATACCAACTAAAAACCCAGACCAACCCCGCTACACACATAACCCCAGGCCACATATAATCAAAGACCAGGTGTTTTTAGATGTAAGTTCATTTATATAGAGTTACTAATTTTGTAGTCATTAATACAACATAAAATCTGGCAGGCCAGATGGTTCAGTTGGTAAAAGTACCTGCTGCCAAACTTGACTTGAGTTTGATCCCTGGAAACTATGTTGTGAAGAAATGGACTCCATCAAATCTCTTACATACAAAGCACACACACCACACTGGACACACATGCATACACACCATTGCACACACATACCATATGCATACACACAACACACATATACACACAGAACACACACTGAACACATATTCCATATACACACTGTACACACATACCATACTGCACAAGCATACTACATGCACACACACAACACACACTGTATGAACACATATCACACACACATACACACTGCACATACATGCCACACATATTCACACACCACACACACTATACACACATACACACACACCACACACATACCACACATGCATACATTGCATACAATGTATACACACACACTTCATACATTGCACATACATACCACCTACATACACTGTACACACAACACACATATACATGTACTAATATACATATGCACACACATATACACACACACACACATGTACAGACACAATTGAACCACTAACTGAGATATAATTCATTAAGTAATTTAAGCTTTTTCCATGAAACGTCCTACCTATTTAATGTAGCAAAAAAATGTTTTATTTGATCAGAGATATCTGAAAGAAGAAATTCTCTGAAAATTCTCAAAGTTGAAAATGACTTTTTCTGTCTTTTAGTTATCTGTAGGCAATGTAGAGTTCAGTATCAGAGTTTGTGACTCCAGTCAAAGCTGGAGTGCAGAGACCAAATGTAACCATCCCAAAGTTAGTGGAATTCTTTGGTACTTAGGACCTGTGAGTGTGGACAGACAGACGCAGTGGCGTACTGAAGTCACAGGCTAAATGACTGAGGCCTAAGACGCCAAGAATACTATTCGGCAACGACCACTGAGTTGCTGTTGTCTTTTTGCTGAGGTTTCTACACTTGACCACCATCAGATAATCGACTTGTGCTTTCCTCAGAACAGTCTGTTTTAAGAATTATTTCTATCTTCCACAGGCCTGGCTTATTCTTGTTTAGCAAAGATAGATGATTTTTTTTTTCTTGGAGAGACTCTCCTGCGTGTATATCACTTTTATGAAGAGAGTATCCCCACTCACCCTTAAAGTTCTTACCTGTTCTTGGTTTATCTAAGGAGGCTAGGAAGTGTTGAACAATGGAGAACTGACTACTAAATATGATTCAGTCAGCAAGGTCTGAAAATTACAAGCTCAGGGGAAGGACTTTGGGTTGTGATTTATATAAGTGAAGAAGAGACTAAGTATAGGTAGTATTCATCACTGACCAACAGCCCAGATTGCAACTGTGTAGAACACGAATTGAACTGAGTACCCCCACAGGACTCTGTTTCAGTGTAGAAGCCACAGGACTTGTACACAGCTGTGTCGCCACAGTGGTTAACCCACCATGGGGGAATTGGTATGTGGTAGGCAACATTAGTCACCATGGGAAATGATCTGGCCCTTTCTGGGCAGGGGGAATTTGTTGTAAAATAGAGCTTTCTATAGAATACCACTTACTGCCTTGTTCAACACACTTCACAGAACAAGAAACCTTCGTGCACCAGGAGCCATGGCTCCAAATCTCAGCAGTGGGATGAGACATTGTGTTTGATTTAGTTTGTTCAGCCATTCAGAACTCTTCAGAGCTTGTTGAGTTCAGGTTTGCTGACTGGGTCATACTTTGTGGCCACTCATGAACTGGCCAATCTGCCCACTTAAAGGACTGTCAGCACCAGTATCTTGTCCAGCTGACTGTCTAGAAACTTCTTACTCACTGGTGTAGGTTCTGACTTTTCCCTGGTTTATCTCTCGTTAGGCTCCATGGAGACTCCAAACCTCCTGCACTTTGTATTTAGGATTACCAAGATTGCTAGAGTGGCTTCAGAGAAAGACACTGGTTATCTTGGCTCATTTTCTATAATTTGAAACAGTGGTTTCTAAGAAGGCTGGTCTCTTCCAAGACCCATGACAACACCATTGATTGTTGTATGAGAATTACTTTGAAAGAATAGTCATACTGTACTGTAAGTCAGAGGAACGAACACAGCAGCAGGTACTAGAGTTCAGTTCGGTAGCTCAAGGGAAGGAAGAACAAGTTAGCCCATCTTGATGATTAATCCTTTCTACCTTGGTTAAGCCCAGAAACCTGAGCCACATAAATCAGGACAGTACCTAGAAACCCAGGACATAGTCAGAGATCCAAAGTCCCAGTTGACTTTTTCCCAGGCATCTGTGCCTAGTGCCTTGTCTCTCTTCTAGAAAGTCAATGCTGAAGAGCAGATAGAGTTAGCAAACACAGAGAGCACTGAGCTCAACAATGGAGAAGTGCTTTAGAGCGGACTTTCATTAGTCCAGCTCTTCCTCCATGAATTTCATTTAAAAAGGTTTCTTAAAGGTGGTATGTCTTCTGTTAAAACTAATACATGTACAGGGTCAAGTTGTAAAACTGGAGACTTGCTTCTACAGTTAGCATTTCATGTATGATTCACATCCAGTGTTCATCTAATGCTGTGGCTTTATGGTCATGCTCTCTTCACTCAACATTGTAATATGAAATCAATTGCTTTTAGGCTTCTTAATTTATTAACAAGAAAAACTTGAACATGCTCTCTTTGATGAAACTAAGTCTAATGTATGTGTTTTCCCAACACAAAAGACAATGCCTAGAAAAATGTAAAAAGTCTTTGCTAAATATTCAGTTTTATAACTGTGTTGGCTAGTTTTATGTCACCTTGACACAAGCTAGATTTAACTGAATGGAGAAATCCCTAATTGGGAAAATTGCACCATGAGATTCAGCTATAAGGCATTTTCTTAATTAGCAATCAGTAGGGGAGGGCCAAGCCCAATGTGAATGGAGCTGTCCCTGGGACGGTAGTCCTGGGTTCTACAAGAAAGTAGGCTGAGCAAACTAGGGGAAGCAAGCCAAGAAGCAGCACCCCTCCATGGCCTCTGCATCAACTCCTGCCTACAGGTTCCTGTCATGTTTGAATTCCTGTCAATACTGCTTTTGATTGTGTGTGCTTTTGTATGTGCATGTGCATGTGCATGTGCATGTGCGTGTGCGTGTGCGTGTGCGTGTGCGTGTGAGTGTGTGTGTGTGCGTGTGTGTGTGTGTAAAATAAACCATTTCCTCCTCAAGTTGCTTTTGGTCATGGCGTTTCAACACAGCAATAATGACCCTGATTAAGACAATAACCAAAATTGCAGAAGTCAAGAGCGTCTGTGTGTGACTGGTAAAATCACCTGATGAAGTGTGATTCTTTGACCATTCACATGGTCTCATTGAAGAGAGTATACTTTGTTATATGAAAGAGAAATCAGAGGCATAATGCATACGGAGCTGGTGACCGTGGAACCCTGGGCTCACCATTTCTCCAGCCTCATTCTTTCTGAACACCTGTGCAGTCTTGTTTACCTGTCCCCCGACTCATTTTACCTCCCCACACCCCCAGATTCTTTTAATATGGGCCTCATATACTATTTGGTTTTATGTATGGGACAATCTTGGTACTGGTCTCTGTTTGGTATCTGTTTTATGATCGCTAGTGCTGTGGGAACAGGCCCAGGTTTTAGAATCAGATATGCAAGTGTCTGCCTCTAAGATCAGTTATGAATTAGGTACAAGTCATAAGAGATCAAGTGTCAGTTATCTTAGAGTCTACAGCAGAGACTATGCTACCTAGAGTTACTGTAATCAGTTGGTATGTACTCAGTAAGCACTTGAGTTTTCTTTCTCAACTCCACTCTCCTTTGTCCTTCACAGCCCTTTCTCTATCACAGCTGTTTCTTGAACTCCAACTTTCTATATTGAGGATTTGAACTGCTCTGCTATTCTACAGGAAATGAACAATGGCTCTGTTGCTAGAGGAGGAAGACATAAAAATCAGTCTGATTGTCTCAAGCATGGTGTGTGAGCTCCAACTGAGAGCCCAAGCACAGGACTCTTGTTTCTGAAAGTCTCCTTTTCTATACCAGATCGGTTGTCTGGCTTTCTGGCTTAGTTCATCTCATTTTTTCTGCCTTTACTTTTGAGTTTCCTATTGCTTAAAAGTCTTTAGTACTTTCTCCTCCTGACTTCTGAAATTTTGATTAGGCAGTATTATCCTTTTTAGGAACATGACCTGTTGGGGAGAGCCATCTCCCAGTCTCCTTGGGTTGCTGGGATGGCAATGTCTTTTTGGTATATTGTGAGACAGAGTCTCAGTGTAAAGTCTAGGCTGGCCTCAATCTCATGAGCTTCACACCACAGTGTCGCAAATCACAGATGTGTACCACTGCAGCTGTCTTGGGATGAACGCTACACTGACTTGTGAGTGAAGGAAAGTTGGGAGCTGTGGGCAGGAAGGAAGAAACCAGAGCAAGCTGGGCTGAGAGGTAACAGCACCAATACTTCTAAAACTGCTAATGCTCCGGGGGGAGGTAGATCCTTAATAGTGGAGAAGATGAAGGTGTTTGTGTGGGGAAGGCACTGGGGAAATGTGCGGTTGGATTGGATGCGCTAACCCCTTCAAGTAGACTAAGGTTGGGCAAGTTTCCCTGGACAGCCTTTCCAGAGGCCTCAGCTGCTTTCCCTGGTTACGTTAGCTCTCCTCTTCTACATAGTCAGCTCTTGCTGTCTACATATGATATTGAGGGAAATCTTGCAAGAGCTACACTGCATACCCTGCCTGCATGCTTGCTAACTTCAGCTGCTTGGCAGCTGGGACGGATGTAGTTCAGTCATAAAAGTGCTGTGTTTAATGGAGCCCAGCCCTAAGAGTGGTTCCCCTCCTTCCCCGAGATCTGCTAACAGTTGAGAGGTCTACAGATGTAATTCACAGGAATATCCTCTTCTCTAGAACTCCTGAGTTTGGGAGAGTCTCTTAATCCACTCCCCTAAAGACTATCACATTCACCTGGTACTTGTTGTTTCACTCCTTGGTCCCTGCCCCCCATCTCCCTTCTCCTTTGTGCCTACCAATTTGTTCTGCAAGAACAAGCATGGTAGTTTGTTACATAGACAGTTTGATGTTTATTTTCTATCTTCCTTAAAGGACATGCTGGTGTAGATTTGGTCTTTACTTGTTGAGTAAAGGAAACAAAGAAGCCAAGCAAGAAAAACCTCATAGGGCTCTATAATAGGCCAAAGAGGAGGCTTCGGTCTCTCCCGTTATATCATTCTAGCTATTTCTATGCCCTCTTCTATGTCCTCACCCTCTTAGTTGATTTGTCCAATAAAGATGATGTTTTCTCATCACTGATTCCAATGACATTTTAGCACTTTTGACTGTGCCTGCCCCCCAACAGTGTTGCCGACTGTGGTCCTTTCTTCTACAGGACCATTCTCAAGTGTGTTGCTAACTACCCGACTTGAGCTGCTGTGTATTCTGAGTCCCCCTTATGCCCTCATTTATACCTCATTAAAATCTAAAGGAGAAAACATTATGGGTCTTTTACAGTAAATACATTAAGGCTCAAAGAGTTTTAGTAACACCTCCAGCATAGGTCTTAGTTACTTTTCTAATGCTGTGAAGGCAACCTATAAAAGAAAACACTTAATTGGGGAAGGGAGTGGTGATGTCGTTTATAGTTTCAGAAGGTTAATCCACAACTGTTGTCTTAGTGTTCTATTGCTGTGAAGAGACACTATGACCAGGACAACTCTTATAAAAGAAAACATTTAACTGGGGCTGGCTTACAGTTCAGAGGTTAGTCCATTATCATCACAGTGGGAAACATGACAGTGTGCAGGAATGTAGTCGAAGTTATATATCTGGATCTGCAGCTAGGAGGAAGAGAAAGGCACTGGGCCTGCCTTGAGCTTCTGAAATCCCGAAGCACACTCCCAGGGCCACACTTTCTCTAACAAGGCCACACCCACGCCAACAAGGTCACACCTCCTAATCTCTATCAAGTCGTGCTTTGCTACTTCCTTATGAGCACACACTTAAGTACATGAGCCTGTGGGGGCCATTCTTCTTCAAACAACTACAGCTATCATTGTACATGGTGCAGGCGTTGTGCTAGAGTCCTAGCAGAGAGCTTACATCTGACCCACTAGAAGGATATGGGAAAAGAGACTGGGCCTGGCATGGGCTCTTGAAATCTCAAAGCCCCACTCTCAGTGACACTTTTCCTCCACAAAGCCACACCTCTTCCACCAAGGCCACATCTCATAATCCTTTCAAAAAAGCTGAATCAACTGGGGACCAAGCATTGAAATATGTGAGCCTACGGTGACCACTGTTGATGTAGAAGGAAGTCAATGTAATAGAATTGATGTTGTAAAAAAAAGTGTTAATGAGACACTATATCACACAAAGTAAAATTTAGCTAAAGGACCATTGTCCCCAAATACCCTAAAGATAAGGTCTGCTAGCCTGGTCTGTTAGAGATAAGCAAAATTCAGGATGTTAGTATGTAAATGTTTATTCATTGGGATTAACCAATCATTAAACCCAAAGACATACCTCTATGGAATGGTTCTCAGCCTGTGGGTCATGACCCTTTTGGGGGTCAAACAACCCTTTTACAGGGGTCACCTAAGACCATCAGAAAACAAGACATTCACATTACAGTTCATAACAGTAGCAACAATACAGTTATAAAGTAGCAACAAAATAATTGTATGGTTCGGGTCACCACGAACTCAGGAACTGTATTAAAGGGTCACAGCATTAGGAAGGTTGTTAACACTGCTCTAATGGATGATTCTAGGTGGTGGTGGTGGGGGGCGGGAGATAGGGTCCAACCAGCATTAAGTCCAGGTCTGCCATTAGGTCCCCGTGGTCTTCTCAGTAATTCAGCTAAGTGGGCAAGATGAGAGTAGGTAACAATCATTCCTTAAAAGAACAATACTAATGTACTTAAAATAAATCTGACAATATGTAAGATCTTTGCTGTGCAAATCTCCTACCTGCCTGTCACCTGTCTTTATCTACATTGTTCAAAGTGTAACCTAGGGCTGAGACCCAAAAGAGATTTGAGGATGGTGTTTATGAAATGCATAAGCCTGAGGTATCTATAAATTAGTAAGATCTTCTGTGTAACCCCACCTTTTATTTTGGCAGTTAGCCAGGCAGGTTAATAAAGAGCTTTCCTTCATCTCTTGGTCTGTAGAAATGATTTCTCACTGAGAAAGCGTATTATTTTATAACATTCTCATTCAAACTACAACCAACCTTAAATGGTGGCAGAGCTGAGATTCTCCCTAGGAAGATAGAACTGCCTTGAAAAGTTAAACAAAAAAGCAATTTTAGTTTTGGGGTTTTGTGTGGGGATCAAGAAATATTTATAATATTAACAATGTCATTGAATTAGAATGGCGATTCATAGAACAATTCTTTAGGAACTATACAGTACATCATGTTTACATTTTTTAAAGATTACAATATAAACATGTCTTAATTCAAACCCTTCCACATACCTCCTCAAATTCATGGCTTCTTTTTCCTTAATTGTTGATTTTTTTCTTTAATTGTTGGTATTATATTCTATATTAATTTTTTGACACATAAATACAACCTGCTCAGTTTGCATAATATGTAAAAATATATATAATGTTTGGATATACATGTTTCCAGGGCTGGACATAGAACTCAGCTTTCTTAGCTGCAAAAAAAATCATTTACCCAGCATAGGACCTTGGTATTAGGCAAGAGATCCCGTAATGTACTACTAATTGTTGGGTGACTCTATTCCTTAGGAACGAAGAGATTCTAGACTTCTTCTCTCCTAAGGAGTAACTATTTAGAAAATGTAGCTTTTTATACAAATATGAAACGCTATCAAATATGTATTTGAATCAACAAAACAAATGACTGTATTCCAGGAAGATGGGTAGATGGCTAAAACTGTATAGTGGTGATTCCTGAAAAGGAGAGACGGACCACTGTATCCACAGATCTCAGAGGCAAGAGTGGAGGTTGGCTTTGTTTCTGATTTTTCATCTTCTACTCAGCTTGATTAAATGTCAGTGTCTTTTACATGCACCTGAATTGTGGACAGTTTCAAGCCTTGCCTCTGATGCCTTGCTCATAGGGTGAGTGTCCCCTTTATCATGGCTGTCTTCACTGTTAGAGGCTGAACCCACTCTGAGTCTTTGTTGATCTCTTTTAACACACACGGTTACCAAGGCTTGTAAAACCAAGTGACAAAAAATAACAAAACAAAACAAAGACATTATCTTTTTTCCTGGATTGGGTTTGGTTGGCTCATGAATTCCTAAAGATGTTGAGATTTTGTTGGTCATGTGATAGTGACTCTCCAGAATGCCTTTGTTGCCCAAAGATGTTTAGAGAGCCAGAGATCTCAGGGAGGCAGCTTCCTGTGAAAGAGTGAATGAGCCTTTCCCTACACGCCAAAAATGTTGCTGAACTTGCTTTGGTTGGATTGTCTGTAGATGGAAGGTAGTTTGTAGCAGCAGAAACGTTAATGGTCCAAATGAGCTCTGAAGCAGGAGAGATGTGTGGCACATGTGTGAGGGAGACGGGCACTGCAAGACCGTTTTATGAATGAGGACGGAGGACTTAAGTTGTACCACCCTCCCCAGACTAGAAACCTTGACAGGTTTCCTAGTGTAATATTTCCAAAAACCTTATATAAATTCTGTATAATTGTCATGGGGTTGCTTTATACTACTTGTTGATTTGCAAAGGACACTTCTCAAGGTTGGATTCTCTCCTAGCTCTGACTCTGTGTTCATTGCCACAGCACCTGCTGCTAGATCCTGCCCACGTACCAGATGGACGACACCCGAAGGAAAGCCAAAGTGAACACTTGGGTCCATCTGTCCGTCCATCCGTCCGTCTGTCTGTCCATTGGTGTTGTGTCCCTCCTTCCTCCTGCCCCCAAGCAATCAGCTTGTAACACCAACCCTATTCAGTTGACAACGTTTTCTGCCTCAGAGGAGCAAGAACAACAACAAAGATACACTGGGCTGGACACAGCTTCTTCATCTCCGAATTCTGTCCGAGCCTTAAAACTCTGACCCAAACAGCTCATATTTACTAGAAACTCACTGAACTCTGGAACTTTGGCAGGGATTGCTTTGAAGTTTCCCAGTCTAAGACAAAGGTGTCCTTTCACCCCTGTTCATACTAGGTCCTTGCAGTCTTTCAAAACAAGCCTGCAAACAGACTTTCACTAAGTCACATGCACCATGAAGTTGGAGGAAAGCTTACTGGTTTGGCCTAAAAGCATTTTCTGTGTGACAACTAACCATAGGAGGCAGAGGCAGAGGTAGACAGAACCGAATAAACATTGCTGGCTTCAGTGTTAGATTTTGCTCTTCCGTGGGGTACCTGCCTTAGGAGTCAAACAGATTAAACACATGAGGAGATTAGTAAGCCCGGACCATGTGAACGTCCAGCCTGGGAAGATGACTTTAAGGAACTCTGCTTCTCTCCATCAGGAGCTGTGGTAAGATCCTCATCCCCCCCACACACACACCCCCACCTCTCGACAGTCCCTCCTGTCAGCGCTCTTGGTTTTCAATAATTGTGAAAGTTCCTCTTTTGTAGAAGGATTTACATCTTGGCCTTGTAAAAAAAAAATCATCCTGAATTTAAGCTGCAACTATAAAAAGTCCCTAGCAAACGAAAAGCGGACTTTCTGATCTAAGTTATGGGAAAGAGGGCTTTTCATTTCTATTTAAAGAAATGTAATTTTTTTGTAATGCATTAGTAATTCTAGTGAAAGAATGTTTAATAGGGACTTGATTTCCTTAAAAGATCATGATCTTTAAACCACCCGTTTCTGCTCTGATAAAATCACTTTCCCATCTTATGAAGAGTACGATGATTTTGGAGCTGGCAGTGAGGTCACTCATGACACAGCAGCTCTCGAATAAACTTTCAGGAAAAGGGTTAAACCAGAAGAGATGTACTAACAATATGAGCTAGGGGGAATTTGGTTATTTATAGTCAAACTTGACTCTGCTTATTCTAATGCAATTTTGGTAAACCATTCCTTTAATATTCTCATTCTTAATTCTCACTAGACTATTTTTTTTTTAAATTAAAAGCCATATCTAGTGTGGCTCAGGGATCAGGCTGTACCAGTGAGGAGAGATGACTCTCTGCCTCTCGACATCCACAGTCCTGTTCTTGACGCTTCTCTTTCCATGTGTTCTTCAGGGCTGACTTTATTCCGTCTCCGTGTTCTAAGTTGAGGAACCTGATATGTACTTACTCCCCGTCAAACTCTTTCCTGTACCTTGTACTTGAACGTGGTGGTGTGCCCAAACCTCACCTTATCGCCACACAGCAACCTAAAGTCATTCCCCAAGTCTTCTCCCAGTACCCACGAACCGAGGACCCACGCGAGCCGGGGCTCTGCTTCAGTACCAGGATTGTGATTCACCCTGCATGCTTGTCTGCAGCTCCGGTCTTCTCCATGTTCATTGTCATTGCCCTAGGTCTTACCCTGTACTTGGACAATGGTCTTCTACTTACTGTCTCCGCTTTCTGCTTGGCTTCGTTATAATCTGCCTTGTCCTTCTTCCCAGAGCCATCTCTCTGAAGCACACTTCAGATTAAATGGCTCTGTTGTGGTCCAAGTTCCTGTGATTCCACAAAAGCATGGGACAGAGTAGAGATTCTTTAACATGGTGTTTAAGGCCCCTGTGGCCTGGCTTCCTGCTCTTTTCTTGGGTGTCTCTATCCACCCTAAATTTCCAGTTCTACCTATTGATCTATGCCACTTCTCACCTCTTGGCTTTCTATTGATCAATCTATCTGCTTAGAATAGGTTTTCACTTTTCCTGATGAATGTCTTTTTAAGTGAATTGTTCTTTTCATGTATGTATATGTGTGTGCATACGTGTGGGCACGTCTGTTAGTGCACACATGTATGCATATATATCAGGCCTGAGGTTGATATCTAGGATCTTTCTCCACCATCATTCCTTCCACTTATCCTTGAGGCAACGTCTTTCAATCAAATCTAGGGCTCACCTTATCAATATGGCATGTCTCATTAGCTACTAGAGACTCCCTACCTCTGCCGCTGAGTCTGGAATCACGGGCAAGCATTCTTTTGCTTCCATAGAAAAGTGCTTTAAATAAAAGTGACTCCTCAGCTCTCTTTGTATTTCTTAAAGACCTGGCTAATGTCACTAATGCCAAAACAACCCGACCCCTCATCCCTCCCCGCTAATACCTCTGCCTGGGTAAAGGTAACTGTTTCCTCTTGTCCATGTTCTGTACTGTGGCCTCTGCTCATCCTGTGGTATGATTATCACTTATCGTTTTTATGTTTTATTAGCTTTTGCATGTTTATTTTTATGTTTACTGGTCTCTCTCCTCTACTGAGCTACTAGCAGTCTGAGCTTGGGGGCTTTGTCTAGTTTGTGTTTCCATCCCAGGAACCCATCATGTAACTTTAAGCAGTAAGCATAGATGTTAGAGTGTTTATCAAATAAATCCACCAGTTAACGTTCTTTGTAAAGACCCTCATAAAGCTCTCTCCTCTGAAGGCTAGGAAGGGAGCTCAGTCAGTAAATCTTGCCCCACACATGCAAGGATCTGTGTCCTCAGAACCACGACAAGGCTGGTGTGGGATGCTTGCTTGCAATCTCAGTCTGAGGGAGGTAGAAATGGATACATTCCTAGGGCTGTCTGGTAACTCACCCTAGCCAAATTGGCAAATTCTAGACTGGGAGAGACTCCTTCTTGTGAGACAGGGTAGGGGTGTGAATGGGGTGGGGCAGGGTAGGGGTGCGGATGGGGTGGGAGTCGGAGTATGGGGGGGGGGTAGACGGACTCTGAACTTGAAGTTGTCTTCTGCCTTCCACATGCAACTGAATTCTTTCTCTCTTTCTTCTTCCTTTTCTTCCTCCTCTTCTTTCTTTTTCTCCTCTGTCTCTCTGTCTCTCTGTCTCTGTCTCTGTCTCTGTCTCTGTCTCTCTCTCTCTCACACACACACACACAGAGCATTCACTTTCAGGGAATGATATACAAACTTCAGATTCATGTAACCGAAGAATTAGAAATTCATAATCCTACAGGATAGTTTTCAGAGACTCTCCTGCTTTTTCTACATATTGAATGTCAAAGCTGCTATGCTTGCGTAAAAATTGTTTTGCCTTGGAAACTCTTCCTCAGTTCATCTACAAAGAATTGCTGCTGACATGGGCTGTGGATTGGTCTAAGAAGGTGTTATGGTCTAAATATTTGTGTCTGCCCCCAAATCCTTTTTTTTTTTTTTTAGGTTTGCTCAAACTACACTGGGGTTTATTTGACTTTAGATTCATTTATTTTATGTGTGTGAGTGTTTTGCTTAGTGCCATGGGGGGATCCCCTAAAACTGGAATTATGAATGGTTGTGAGCCACTGTGTGGGTGTTCGAAACTGAACCAAGGTCCTTTGCAAATTCAATGAGTGCTCTTAACAACTGACCTAATCCTCCTCCCAAATTCTTATGTTGAAATCCCAATTCCCAAGGTGATGCTATTAGGAGCTAAACTGTTCATGAGGGTGCAGCCTTCACACTCAAGATTGGTATTCTAATAAGAGGCCAGAGAGACAGCCTTACCCCTTCTGTCCTGCCAAGACGCAAAGGCACTGTCTGTGCATGGAAAGTGGCTCTCACAGACAGAATCATTATGCATTGGCATAAGTACTTTATGTTAAACCTCCTCACTGCTGGAGTGGTGATGATGCACTTCTGTTGTTTGTAAGCTACCCAGTTGGTAGTGATTTGATATCTTAGCATGGTTGTAGTAAACCAGAAGAAGTTTCAAATATTTTGTGATTTAAATGAAGATTTCTGTCCCTATGGAAGTTAGTAGTAACTCTAGCATGCAATGTAGGATCAGGACATATATCCATATGTATATATAGATGTGTGTGTGTGTGTGTTTTCCATGTCATGATAGCTTACTAGAGGCCTACACATACACAGTTTTACTCAGTTTAATCACTGTTTCCCTGAGATTGACTTGGACTCACTCTCCCTAGCTGACTGAATGACTGAATGTGGTGTCTGGGACAGCTCTGTCTCAGTCTGTAGCCCAGGGGCTGGGACCGAGTGAAGGCAGGTAACCCATGTAGGAACCAAATTTAAGATCACCCAGCCCTAGCCAAGGACACAGAACTTACTACCAGTCTTGGGAGGAAAACAAAGACATTAATCAGTTTCCTCTGAAATTTTGAACTCTGTCTTTTCTGAAGCCTTTTAAGAACTGCATCTGAAATTTTTGGACAGCTTGTAGTGGAAGCTGCATGTGACCACCTCCCGACTTGAGGCTGTTATTTTTCTGAAAGTCTATTTTGACCAAAGGAAATCCTGTTTCGCCAGCAGCACGGGCAGCGGCCCCGAGATGCAGTCTCAGGAGCGTTGTGAGGATACAGGCTCTCTTTAATCTCAGATTAAAAATATTTGATGTTTACAAGGTGTATTAGCGTAATTGGAATGCGTCTGCCTGTCTGCCAGCCTTCCTTCCACGATAGGACCTCATAATTAAAGAGCATCGTGTTCATGTGGCTGCCTGCTTATCCTTTCATGGCTTCTTGTGAGCAGTTATGGTCAAGACCGTTACCCTAGGCCCTTGGAAAGCTCATTCAGACAGACACAGCTGTAACCAGAACAAAGGAAGAGGCCGCATTCCCCTTAGAATCCTACCTAATGCTCTGGGCAAAGTGGGAAATGAGACAAGTAAAACAGTATATGAGAAGAACATGGGGTTTCAAGAAACTACTTCTGCACGTGTGTGTGTGTGTGTGTGTGTTGTGGGATCATGTCTTTAAATATATTCATAAGCCAAATATGAACGCATATATACATGTCTCTGTGTGTACATATGTTCCTGGATAAACCCACATGTATGAGAAAGCAAACAAGCTATTTCTCCTTTCTTCCTGTTCTGAAAAAGAAATAGTCACTTTTTATCTCTTTGTATGTATCTAATTCTATGTTATTTATGAACGTGCAGGTATGTAGTTTACCTGAAAACACGGATCAGAAGGGAAGACAATGTAAGTGCCTTATGGAAGGTCTGGATTAAGTTTTCTGGGAGTTCAAAGAAAGGATAAAACCTGCCCCAGGAAGACAAGAGTAGCAAAATTCAAATTGGAGAATAAAATTCTTCCCTCAACTAATAGCAATATCATACATACCTCCCCCTGCACCCCTTCCCAAACAACTGAAACCAAAACAAGTGATAAGGGCTCAGAAGGGCAGATCCAGTGTTGTTTCTGGCCCATTGCTTTGGGGGCTTTATGAAAGTCTGCTAAGGAAGTGAGGCAGAGAGTTTGTCATCTTCAATTTTTTTAATCACTTCAGCCCTGAGAACAGAACTATATACACAGTTTATGGAACTGAAACAGATCAAAATAACTTGTCAGCTGACCTCTCCCCATCACGTTGTAAAAGGCGCAGGAGAATAAGCTTCTGGACAATCAGAGAGGATCTTTTGTCTGAAGGTTGTTTTTAACAGTGGCAGATCTGAAGTGTGTCAAAAGCACAGTTTTGTAACTCCTTTGGCTGATGCTCTTCCCTGGAATGAAAAGATTTCTTTTCATATAGATATTGAAAATGGAGTCTGCCCTTATTTTGAACTTAAAATTGGTACAACTTTACAAACAAGAACAACTCTCACCAGGGAGCTGTTTTCCCAGTCTGCTGTCTGGGAGGAAGAGACATACTGCAGGAAATGGTCAATCTTGACCACTGCACAAATAACGTTCCCTTACAGGCAACTCACCCTGTCCCTAGATACTCACTACTCTGATGCACTTAGATTACTGGTACTTGAACAGGACACGAGAACCCTCCTATCTTTTATGAGTGTTGCTTAAAGCTTTATTAAATTGCTTCACATATGTATCAAGTCATGAGCAATCTTGGTTTCATTAATAAGAAGGGTGTGATACAACCAGTTACACTGCCTTCATTATACATTCAAGAGTCAGGCAAGCTCTCTTTGATTTAGAGTTATTTATTTATGTATTTGATGCTTTCTTACTGTTCTCTATTGCATAATGCACACACACACACACAAGAGACTTAGTATTTCTTTTTGTGTTGGGACAGTAATTTGCTATATGCTCTGTAACATCCATCAGATGATCATAAAACCAAGAACTTAAATTCTTGGTGATGTTTGGCATCAGTAAAACTATGGGAGAAACAAAGGGAAAAAAAGGCTGTAAATTCCAGAAATTGTAGGTCCTTGTCATCCTCTTCTTCCTGCCTTGTTTCCTCTTCATTATTTTTTTCTCCAAAGGATGTGTGGCACTGTTTGCCATCTGTGTGAAGTTTAAGGCAGTGACAAGATCATAATGCGGACTTTTAGTTGAAGGTCACACTTTGAAGCATAGTTCATGATTTACTTGCATTTTTTTTCCTTGAAAAGGAATGATACATTCTCCTCTTTTTAGAAGTGAGGTTTTGTTGAATAATTGAGGCCTTAAGAAAAGTTACAACACACTGTCTTTACCATCCACAAGACTGTCTTCACAGGCAAACAGTCTGTTGACGTCAGCAGATCTTGTGTGACGTTCTTTTTTCCTCTCCTATCTCTGGGAACTGGGCTATGAGGGTGGGCAGGTCTGAAGCACATGGCTTGGACCTGGGATCTATGAGTGAGTCGTCGCTGGCACCATTTGAAATGTTACAGTTTTCTAATAAAATTGAGGTTTCTATTATTTTCCTATAGGGCAAGAAAAAAAATGTACCCAGGATGACATTTATTCCAGGAACTTTTAAAATTCTACCATTATATTTGATAGAGCAGCAGCTATTTTATGGTTTATGAGAACTGGCCAGTGTTAAAAGATTTGGCATTTTGTTTTGGAAGACTATAACTGAGCTGGACTTATGAGAGCCTCTGAGGCTGGTCTGTAAGCAGAGGTAACATGTTTCTTCTGAGTTGATGGTTCAGTGTAGCTGAGGACGCGTCCACAAACATCTACATCTTAAATGTTGTCAGGGATGATGGGATGGATTGGTGGGCAAAACAGCTCCCCATCAAACCTTTACAACATGAGTTTGTTCTTCACGACCCTACAGTGGAGAGAGAGCTGTGACACCAACCTCTGCACACATGCTGTGGTAAACACACACACACACACACACACACACACACACATACACACATTAAAATGAAATAAAAATAGTTCAAAAAAATCTGTAGGCCAAAACATTTTTAGTCCGATTTTTTTATATTTTTAACTGAATGTTTGTCAACCATTCACTTTTCTCATGAAGGCCATGGGTTCACTTCTTCTAACACTGAGCAATAGAATCATCTTTTGTGGTAACTAGAATTACTTCACTTGATTGGCAGGCTTTCCCTGCCTGTGTATTAGCTTGGGAGCAGTATGGCTATAAGTGTGACCTAGTGGAGAAGATACACGCAGAGAGATGAGATGAGAAGAGATATTCTCTGATATGGTTACAAGTCTCACTTTAATTACAGTTTATAAGAAACTGTAATTCAGAGGTAGTTCTCTGTAGGTGAAGAAGAAAGGAGGAATTTATAGTGGATTTTGAAAACAGGATAAAGTTTAGAAAATATCAAGACAACAACAGAAGGTGGGAAATTTTACAGTTCATTTTGGGCTTCCTGAGGGGTCAGGCACCAAGTCATGGGTAGACTCGGTTTCAAATTGAGCTATATCTTCTTAGAGGACAGACATGTGCCTGTACATTCTTATTAGACCATGTGGCCTTTATTTATAGCTCCCATTTGATTGTGTTCAGTAGATTGTTACTAATAATGATAAATTCTGTGGGTTCAGAAACACCCCGCGAAGAACCTTTCATGTGTTTTTAGCCCTTCAGCTAATTGGAAGGGGGAAACTTAACAACGAAAAAAGTGTAACCAAATATTGTGAAACCCCCACATTTCTGCGCTGAGGCCAGGTGTCTGGTAAACCTTATCAATTCTAATCTTTTTTAGCCTTATTTAAATTAAGAAACGAGGACTTTTTTTTTTAAATCCTTGTTATTCAACTTGACAGAGAATAGTTTTCAATAGTAGATCAATTAACAAGGATTTATTGAGTAGCTACTCTGCAATCAGAACTTTCTTATAGTTGTACATTGTAAGTTCTCTTTCCAGAGCTTAAGGTAATGTATGGAGTCTACACGTTTAAAAGGCAATAAAGGGATGCTCCGCGTGCGTCCTGGTCGCAGTTGTCAAGGAAAGACGGATAGCACACCTGGAATAGCTGGGGATTTAGAGGGACAGGGAGGACAGAGAAGGCCTGACAGGTGATGGGAAGTGCAGGGCAGAGCCCTGAGGGCTCAGAGCAGAAGGAGGAAGTTGTGAGAGGATTAGACCCTTGACTGCTTCCAAGCAGTCCTCCCTTCCCTTGTTATGTGTCCAACAAGAACCTCGAATACCGTGACGGACGTCCAACACACTCTTCCTTTCTCCGCACAACCCTGCCCGTGCGTCCTACACACGCGTGCGCTAGCAAGTCTAAAACCTCAGATTCCCTTGTGTCTCTTTGTAGCTACATATTTTTACTCTCAAGGGTGGAAAAGTTTTGTGATAGTGGCGTTATTTAAGATCGAGACTGACATTTTATTAATGAAGGATTAGATTGGTGATTTCATTTTAAAAATCTTAAGCATTCTGAATAAGTGAATTGCACAATGGAAGGTTTCATAACATTCCTGAGAAAAGCCAAACCAATCAAAGCCCTTTTCCCTTTTCAATAGACCATTTGGAAGTAAAAGTTAAAAACTAAGTATGAGAAATGCAGAAGTTATAAAGGGAACTTGAGGACTTATTTTTAGATGATTAGCCAGACACACTCTTCTTGGTCAGCACTTGTAATCTAATCAAATCCAAATGATTTCCTACAATTAATACATACAATATATTTATTTGCATGTTTGTGCTCATTCGTAGAACATAACTCTTAAATTTTCTCTTAAATTTTTCTTAAATTTTAGATTTTTTTTCCTGAGAAAACGAGATTTCTCAAATGCCCGTGGTATGTGGTTAGTGGCAAGTCTGGGGCCTGGATTCTGCATTTCTTAGACTGGGTGAGAGGCTTTGCTGTCCCTCCTAGTCAGGAACACCCTTGATAGAGAGGTTCAGAGAACATGATGACTTCTTCCCAAGGCTTTAGGCACTGCTGTCTATTTTACTTAAAAACAAATGAGTGCAGGGCCAGGCTAAGGAGGATGTTTTATAGTTTCAGCATGGTCCAATAACTGGGCCATTCCTCACATCACTAGACTGTAGAAAACTTCCGGTGGGCAGGGGCTGTACCAGTTCTGTTCTCTAAAGTACCCAAGTAACAAGCACAGAAGACATTCTCAGTAAGCTGTTGTTGAGTCTTCATTTAATGTTGGCCTGGGATATCATTTTGCCATATGCTTTTTCTCGTCAGACAAATGGAAGAAAGAAAGCTAACTCTGGCCTTAGGAAGTCACATTAGGAAATGTAACTTAGGCCCTGTAAGTGTTGAATGTACATTAGTGTACCAAACACAAAGGTTGAAGAGACTGAGGAGATGGTGAAGCAAGGTCCATCTTACCATCCTTAAAGCATTCGCAGGAAGACAGTTTTGACACTATTTATGGCATATGCAAGCCTCTGATCTTTCAGCCATGGCCCAGCAGTGGCTTTGCTGAGCTCTCAACCTTTCCCCCTGCTTGCCTTGCTTGTGTGACCCAAGCTATTCCCTGGGGCTTTTCTAACCAAGCCAGAAGACGTTTCTGTCTCTTACTGAAGCAGGATGTGTTTTTCCTTCCTGACTGTCAGCTCAGTATTTCTTTAGATGTCTTTTAGTATCTGAAGGATCAAATGCTCGGCCACTTAGTGTGCTTCAGCAGTGTCTTTCCTGATGCTCTGGCACTACTGGAATACTTAGGAGTACTTCCCTGGTGACCTTAATTTTGAAGGATATTACTTTGCAGTTTTCCCACCTCATTAGGCCATAACAACAAAGTCCTACTTGCCACAAATGGTAGCAAAGGCAGCACTGACTTTGTAGGGCGGGACTGGACTTAGAGGAACCAGGGAGACAATTCCAAACATGTATGAATTGACTTCATGGTATTATTGAAGTAGAGACACGATATTAAGACCTTGTGGACGACTTGAGAACCTCGAAGAATAGTTTTCAGACCCCATTGATTTCAAAAGCCCAGGAGGGGAGCTGTTGGAGCTCGGGAGCCACTCTGAGGTGTTTCTTCATAGCACACTTTACCAGGAAAAAGCACTAGAAGGCTGTGGAGGGCGGTGTTTGTCTAGTAGTCGTTTTCTCCCCAACATCTCCTAGTTAACTTCTTGTAAGGTCATCCTGGTTCACAGTACGTAGTTCACAGGCCTGGCCACATTGAGCAAAACCGTTGCTGGTACAAGGGAGCAGCTTCCAGGAGATGACAGTGAGTTCTCCAGTTGGCTGAAGAGGATCCAGACTCTCCAGGACTCATCCTGACAATCCACAGGAAGCAGTCGTGGTCACTTAAAATATCTCTGAGGCAGCCCACTACCAACCTACTCAGTGATAGACATTAGCACTAACCATTCAGTTTTATTCAATTTCTTTTAACTTTCTGGCCAGCCAGGAGGCTCTGTTTCTTAGCTTGAACAATATCCAATGTTTCTCTCTAGAGTCCTCTTCTTAGACTCTAAAGAACTGCTGAGTCTAACTTCCTGGTAAGTACTCTTTGTCCTCAGATGAGACGCTTTCCCTCACCACAAGAAACTAATCCTAGTAGCATTGTAGTTGTAGACCAGCTAACTTCAGGCTCCCAAGGAAACAAGTGAACATGTCTTTCTTGACTTAGAAATGTCTTTATCAGACATCATGAATTTGAATATTCACTTTTGAATACTCATTTGGAAATTAAAAAGTCATCTTTTAAGTTCTTATTCGCTTCTACTCTCCTTAAATACAATTTTTTATTAACTTTTAGCCTGCATAAAATGTGTTCTGATCATGCTCACCTACACCCCTTCCAATTGTGTGTGTGTGCGCGCGTGTGTGTGTTTGATTAACCAAATGATTCTGAGTCTTGCTGTACATATATTCATGGATATGCGTCCATTCATTGTAGCATGGTCAACCTACCAGGGGCCACACCCTTAAAGAAAACTGACAGCATTTCCCCAGAAGCCAGCAACTCTCACTAGCTCCTCAGGTGCAGCTGGGGCTTCAGGAATCCCTCCATGGTCTCCACACTGGAATGTTGCCTGACTTGGTATTGTGTACATCATTGGGTAAGCAAGCACGAACGCTGTAAGTTCATAATGTGAATTCATGAATGCAGCACTCCTGTCCTGTCCTCTTACACTACCCGACTCCCTGAGATGGTCTCTGAGCCTTAGAGGGGCAAGGTGTGATGTAGATGTCTCACCTTTCTCTGAGCATTCCACAGATCTTTATTCATTGCATTTAGACCAAGTGTGAGTTTCTGCATTATTTGATGTCCCCTGCATAGAGAAACTTCTCTGATGGGGCCTGAGAGCTGCACTAATCTACGGTATAGAAATATAGATTTAGAAGGCATGTTGGTATGTCTATCTCACAAAGTAATAGTAGTAGGCTCTCCCCTTTTTGGTCAAATGTTCAGTACCAGACATGTATTTAGAAGCTGGTTACCTCCTTAACACTCATGCTACCATTGCAACCATGGGTATATCTTGTCATAGTGGTAATTATTGTAGCTTTCAAGGTTCACAGCTGGACAAGGCTATTGAGAATCTAACTCTACCCTGCCAGTAATGCGCACAGCATGTCCTGCAACTGAGAAAGCTTGTCAACAGGAAAGAATTTTCCTGGTTAGTACCAGCTTGATTTCTCCATTTCCTGTGACTAAAGTGTGTTCTATCTTCAGCAGTAGGATCTTACCATAAAGTCCTGGTAGGTACCCAAGAACAATGGCAATAGATTTTATTGTGGGCCGGGGGGTAGGAGTGCAGTCCCTGAGCTCAAAAAGAGGAAGCCCAGAGCTGGGACTGGACTTCTTATATGCCATTCAATGGCTTCTTAGAGAATCATTATCTCCACTGTAGGGTAGCATTGTCCTCCACTCTTTTCTCCTGTCCCTAATTTGACTTATGACACTATCACTATGATTTCTGTGTACCCAATACTCATACCTATTTTTAACCATACCTATAAAAGGTTATTTTATAAACATAAATATGACCATGATTACATTGTTCAGTGACACCCTATGTCTGAACTGCTTTGTGTGGCTTACAGATGTCATGGCCACTTGTTGACAACATGTCTTGCAATATTCATATTACACTTTCTGCTCTGGCCAGTGCTGAATTACTTTCATTTCCCTTAATGAACACCATTCTTTCCCACAGTTACTTGGTACCATGTGCTGGTCTTCCTCTGTATAAGAAGCTTCTTTACAACTCTTATTCCCTTAAGGACTCAGTTTAAACATCATTTCTCTGGATATGGCCATTATTCCATACCTCTTCCTATTTAACTTGGAATTCTGGACAGAATTTGTCTATTTGTCTTCCCCACTTAAGAAGGCAAACACCTCAGAAGCAGGTATTGTATTTAATACTCAATTTGTATCTCCTGGGATTCTTGAGGATACATCATCCTATAAATTCACAGTAGACATTCTCATGGCAATGGAATGGAATGTTAACAGGATCAAGAGGAGAAGAGTCATTTTCATTTCTCTAATAAGATAAATTTATTCTTTTTACCATGTAAGTGTTAACATACTGGTTGGCACATAACAAAATTTATTATATAGATAGATATTTTTATTAGAATTGTATATATATGTAAATTATACAACTATCCTTAATCAATGAGCCATCAGGCGATGTTTCTTATTTAATAGTTAATCTTCATTTAAGTCTACTCCCCCGGTATCCTGGGGTGCACATTTCTTTGAACTTAGCCTAATCCTTAATGTGTCTATCTATCCTTTGCACAAAAGCAAAGAATAAAACGTAAGAGCTAAAAGTGCCTTTTGGGACACCCTTCTTGACTCCTTAGGTTGCCTGCATTTGAAGGCCCATGAGTGTTCTAAGCAGAGCTGTGAGAAGTTTCAATCAGTAAATCCAAACTTGGTAATTCCAACTTCTTGTCTAGAAGAAGCAAGCTATTTATGCTACCATGAACATTTAAAAACTAGCAAGGAGTTAAAAAACAAAACAAAACACTTTTAATGTGATTGAAATACTGTGTGAAATTAGCCCCCCAGACAATGTATACCTAGCATTACATTTCTATAGGCACCCCTCCCCCAGGGATCTCCTGTGAACAACAATGAATACTCATTTCTTCACTTACAGATACTTACTGTGGTGAAAAAGATACTGTCCTCACTAGGATCTCAATACCAACAGAGTTGAATGTGTGGTAGTGGGGACCAATGGAATTCCTGGTGTAGTCAGAAAATCCCTCTGAGAAAATGACACGGAGCAAGGCATGTTGGGGAGAAACTGTCTAATCAAAGGGAAGTTAGTTGAGGTCCTATGTTAGGACCTTGCAAAAAGAAGAGATTTATATATTTATCTAAAGAAAGGCTTATATTTATACATACAAATTTACATTTCTATATAAATATAGAACATGTTTACCTTCCTTAGTCATTGGGAATACAGAACAGCCACCATTATATAATGTTCATGTCTGTGTGTGTGTGTGTGTGTGTGTGTGTGTGTGTGTGTAATGAAGCAATATCAGAATGTTTAAAATAATGAAAATTATTTTTGAGACAGGGTCTCACTATATAGCTCTGGGTTTTCTGGAACTCACTATGTAGATCAGGCTGGTCTGAAGTCATAGAGATCTGTCTGCCTCTGCCTTCCAAGTACTGTGATTACAGGTATACACCACTATGCAAGGCTAAAATAATAGAGATAATTTTTTTACCAAAGGTGGGGAAAGATGTAAGAGCAACTAGAACACTATATGTTGCTGGTGTGCATACACATTAGCAAAACTATTTGGGGGATGTTATTTACTATTGTCTGCTAATCTTGAATTCAGCGTATCATGTGACTCAAATTTCTATTTCTAAATACAACATAAATTTGTTGTATGTACATCCAAGTAGATGCCGAACTTTACTTCTTACAGTAGCACTGTTTGTAAAAGACAAAAGTTGAAAACAACCAAATGACCAGCAATGGCGAATGAGTAAATTGCAGTGCATTCCTAGAATGGAAACCCATGCTGTGACAATCATTAGTGAGCCTTTGTTACACATACCAGAAGAAGAGAATATCATGGAGTGAAAGCATCCAGAAACATGTAAAATGACCACGTGCTCCCATTCCTGGAAAAGCCAAGCATGGATGAACAAATCTGTTGTGTTGGAATCAGGTTTCTATGAGGAGAAGATAGGGAGTAGTGACTGAAATATGTTCTGAGGGATTGAGGTGCTAGCTATGTCTTCTTTGTTTTAATGCAGGTGATGTAGGTGGTACTTCGTGCTGTTACATCAAGCTATGTGCTTATAATCTCTATATTTTTTCTGTTTGCATGCTTTTGTTTCAGCAAAACATTAAAATCTGAGACTACTTATTACAAACACCATTGAAGTCATAAATAGTTGCTTGAACAATCTATTTCCTCTGGGATCAAGTTTTCAAGTCACTTTGATCTTTCTCTTACCTACATAGAATGGCTGCTTGCTGGTTCTGTGTATTAAGGGACTTGCTTAGTTTATAGAAATGGTAGTGTGTGTGTGTGTGTGTGTGTGTGTGTGTGTGTGGTTTTTCTGAAGACATTTCTCCAGTAGTCAAATGAGGGAGCTGCCACATTATCTTCCTGGTTCTCTTCAGAGACTTGATTTGATTTCTTTAGCAAAAGACCCCATGGTTTTGTTGTGGGGAGTTTAGAAGGAATGCATGATTGCCTGTCAGTCTAGGAACAGGGTTAGAGACTGGGATGTAAAAGAGAAATGAGTGAGTCTTCCAGCCCTTCTGACCAAACACCTGCTGTTAGGCCATTTCCTAATCCCAATCTGTTATGATGTTCTCCACCTATGGCACTCTGCCTCCTCCTCACTGGTCTACATCAAGGAACCTTTGTTAGTCACTTCCGTATCCATCTGCCAGAAACATTTCCAGATATGTTTTACTGAACAGTAGGAGAAAAGACAGATGTGTTCTTATCTGGCCATTTTGATTATTTTACTTCAGACATTCACACTAGAACATTGTCCTGTTTTGTTACATTTTAGTGCATTAACCTCATGAGGAATCACAAACCTCATGCCATCTCTCACTAGCTAGCCTCTTCAATGGTGCCAGAATCCATGAACAGGTTGGTTTGGGGAAGTGTCCCTCAGTACAGCTGGTCAAATGGGAATGGAGAATTGATGCAAACAAAGTCTCAAACCAACATTATGTCTCTTTGATTGTTTGTTTGCTGTATAGAGAGCAGACCTCCTACTGGCCAAGCCCCAGGAGTCCAGCAGGGTTTCTCATGGAATGCCCACTGTGCCTCTATTTCCTTGATTTAGCACAAAGGCTGTTTCTGATTTTTGGGCATGGTTCCTTAGCATCTGTTCCAGGCTGCAGCTGCTATTGTTTTATTTTGTTATAGAACTTATTACTATTGTTGATTCATCATTACATATGTTTTATTTATATATACAAAACATAATATCATGTTGTTGTTCTGTTGAATAGATGGCAAATTAGTGGGGTGGTGTCCTGGAGAAGGATGTTTAGAGTTAGGGGGAGTAGTGGTTATTCAGCTTGACCTGTAAGAAGGGAAGTATAAGTGTGCATGGACTGGCTGTGTCCAGATTTATTGTAAGTCTCTTTAAAGGCAATTTATATTGAGAACTTGAAGGACATTTGGAAAATGTGTGTAAGAGAAACTCAGAATGCATTTGAGAGTGCTCACATGTATAGGGTATGTTATACTGTGTGAAGAGTGAACAGCTTTTCAACACAATCAGTCTGCTCCTTTCTTTGAACTTGATGGCACCCTGGAAGGGCCTGTTTGGCAGGCGTGTTAGCAAAATTAAGGAAATGAATAAGATGTTTCTTTCAGACTTGCCCTCAATACTTTACAACACTGCTCATTAATATAGCACTGATTTGAGAGACAGCTCAAAAGATCTCATTGTCTAAGGACAATGGGGGAAGGTATTCTGTCTCCATATTGTCTTTACTTTTGTCAAATCTCCCTTTAAAATATATAATTACTAAAGGCCCCTAGTACACTGCATACATGTTAGCTAACCTGTGTATGTAGAGAACTGCATCGGGGGCAGACATTTAAGTATTTACATAATTGACAGGGAGCTTTTATTAGAGAGCAATAGAAAACATGGGGATTGAATTCTCAGTATGAGAATGGAGGTCTACTGAGGGGCCCCATTTTAGAATTTCCTATTCTGGCGAAGATATTTGAATGCTGCACTCGTAGCCAGGTGGCATTTAGGTTTGGACGGTGAGGATGGAGTCAAAGCTGTGCTGAAGTTGGAAAGATGATGTGTCACATTTGCCAAGCCAGCCAATTGTGGACATTGTAATTGCACATAGGTGTGGATTTGAGATTGGGTGGATGGCTGGTTGTAATCACAAAGATCCTGAAGGTTGGAGGAAATCTGAGGCCACTATGTGAAACAGACCCAGTCACCAGTGATGTCACATCTATGTGTGGTATATTTTTTAAACAGAAACACCACTATTCTCGATATTATCTCTTCAAGGACAAAATTGTCCCTTACTGAGGAAAAATGGCTCACATTTTGACTAAATGTAAAAGAGTTTCAATAAGCAGTGTCAATCATATGCCAGATGCTGTGTGAGTGTTCCATATATTATCTTTAATTCCCACAATGAACCCAAAAATGAAAATATGCTCTCTGTCCATCTCAGAATGATGAGGCAAAGTTCAGATATATCCACCTGTGGGCAGGCTCGCAGCACATCGTGATAAATCTCTCAGAAATAGAACCACATCTAGGTCTGAAGATAAAGCCTGGCATCTTCTTGATATTATACCGTTCTTACTCTCATGCTGCTTTTAACAGCTGAGCCAGGAAGTTCAAACTTCTTTTCCAGTATTCTAAAATAAGTGAAGAGTCAAACCATCTTAATATGAGCTAAACAAGCAAATCCTTGTTAAGTCAGATAAGAGTTTGGATTTAAAGTTAAACACAATTGTGTTTGCTTCTTCCAAGACACAGTATCTCAGACAGCAAGACGGCGTCAGTAGGTAGAAGTGACTGCCATCAAGCTGGATGGCCTGAGTTTGATTTACTGAACCATGCAATTCAGCACACTGTGGCATACACCCCCTCCAACAAATCAATCAATCAAATCATTCAATCAAAGTAAAAAAAAAAAAAGAAACAAAAGAAATAGAATCTGGGGGACTCCAGAATGTACATCAATGGTCGTGTATGGGAAGCCCTGGGCTTGGCCTTCCAAGGGAGTGGTATGCTTGAGAGATTCCTCAGAAGTACTTGCTACTCTTATAGAGGACATGGTTCTGGTTCCAAGCACACAACAGGAAGGTTCATAACTACATGTAACTCCAGTTCTGGAGGTTCCAGCTCTTTCTTCTGGCTTCCACAGATACCAAGAACCCATGGTATCTGTGTATAATCCATGTATAACCCATGGGCATACATGGAAACTGAACATTCATGTGTAGAAAATAAAAACTAAACTTTCATTTCTTAAAAAAAGGATGAGAAGGAAGCAGGACACATTGTACAGACCAGGAATACAAATGGAGAGAAATGAAGTAGACTTGATGTCAAACTGTACTGGGCTTTGTAGGGTGCTATCATGAAAATGTACTTCTTACTGTGGATGTCAATAAACTTTCGGCAGGCATGCATATTAAGATCCTGTCCTTGCCTCTGGGTACACTGGATGACACAGCTAGGTGATTGTAGCTCACACAGAGAACAGAAGAGGAAACATTAAATCAATACAGGCCATGGACATGACCCACTTATTTTTGGTACAGATCAAAAGTGAATGTGCCTGATGAGTGATAGGCTTGAGTACAGTGCCCAGCTGTGGAGGACAATGAAGGAAGTAGACACATGTCACTGGAACATCAGAACATAATCAAGGCCATCACCCCAATCCAGGCTGCTGCCCAGAAAGTGGGTTCATTAGTCAATAAGGAATATAGCTTGCCAAGACAATGGCTACATTTCTGGGTTCTTGATGGGTTTGAAATAGCTAATAGATTTTCCCATTATCACACTTATTTACACACACACACACACACACACACACACACACACACACCAAGTTTTCCTGTGAAGGTTCTTTTGTAAACTAGTTTCTAACCACATCCCTAGTGCATGTCTCATCCCTCAGGACCCAACCTGTGTCGCTTTGGGACCAGCCAAAGCATCTTTTCCCTGCTTCTCAGAGTTGTCTGCAGATGTGGCCAGCAGAGAGAGGTTAAGGAGCTAGCAATGCAGGACAGCTGGGGATCGTTAGCAACAATCAAGGAGCAGCATTAAAGGCAGCAGGGCGAGGTCTTGGTTCTTGCGTTGGCCTGCCTGAGGAAGCCATCTGGACAGAGGAAATTCGCCTTAAACCTTGGCAAGAGAACTTTGTTCTGTTTGAACTTTGTTTAAAGCCCCAGAGTGGGTGATCATTTTGTTTAAACTTTCCTTAAAACAAAGAGTGGGAGATCCCCCGCAATTAACAACAGGAACCTTCTCCTCTCTTAGCAGACTTGATAGGAAAAAACTCAAGGGCTGTTCTGACATCCATTAACATGCCTCAGCCAGCAGGACGGAGAACAAGATGCAAAGGAGGGGCATTCTGAAGTCTCAGGAGAGTTAGGGTAATACAATAAAGGGGTAATCACATTACATGCCATCTTTACTCAGACTTCTCATTTGGAGACTTCCCCATGCCTAGTGAGGGCCTCAGCTTGTCGCTACTTAATAGTAGCAATTTACTTTTCACTATAATTTCCTCAGTTCACTGTCCGCCTTTGCACACATATTCACACAATGCTCACGAGTAGTGGGACTTGCCAGTCTGTGTCAAAGTGATTCTATAGGAATCGTAGCTGTGAGGCAGAGCCATGAAAGCAGTAGCTTTCTTCCTTCTAGCCTTGACCTCAGTACAGCTCCAAGAGTAAACTTCAGCCTACTTCATAGTAACAGCAGCTAATGAAGTCAATAAGGAAAAGCTCACCATTGTAAGTTTGTCTATATTAGTATTATCTCTAACACACGGGATGGGGCTTGTTCGTTTATTTTGGTTTTGATCATAGCAGTCATGCCTGTTTGCAAGAATCTATCACTATGGGCTTGTTGGCCATTAACACTCCCGTATAGAATGAGGGACTCACATAGGCCTCTCGCCTGAGATTCTAGCTGCTCTTCAAAACCATTTGCATGCAATTGTGCCCAACTTGCCTGTTGAAGGGGTTAGGGGGAGTGTATAGGATGGAGGAGGTTACCTGAAGGGGAATCTCGTCTATGCTGCTATTGAGAAGCCAACATCCATGTTGGGTGAAGACCTTCCAGTGTTGCTGTTCGTGTCCACGAAGGCAGCATCTTACCCATGCTCTCTTTGTAAGTTTGCTCCATAAACTCATTGGTTCCTCAGATTGACTTCTCTTTGAATCGTACTTTGGTTTGTCGTTGGGATCCTATGAGAAAGGAAGTGGTACACATTATTTACCTCTTCCAATGGAAGGAATTCTCCAAACAGATTATGTAATTTTTTTCCCATGAGAACCACATCGGGACCAATCATCTACCCTCCAGAACATGGTTCCTTTCCGGTTACCTTGCCTTTTCTTCCTGACTCTGACACCCTGAAATCTCTACTTCTACTTGATCAACTCAGTCTGTCTAGCATCTATGCTAAACATATGGCCCTTCATTTGCGTCGTGCAGTCATTGCTTGTTTTGTTCTTTGCCCCTTTTCCATCCTCTCTACTGATGATTCCATGTTTGGCCCAGAAGATACCACCTACTGGTAAATAGTATCCAATGTTAATAGCTATTCTTTAAACACAGAAAAAATATCTGAGAAATAAATGCATGGAGTAAAGAAAGGAATGGACGAGCTAGCCCCTCATTCATAAGCATCCCGAAGAGGTGGGGTTAGGAAATACAATGAAAAAGATCACTGCTTCTCCTTAGTATGGCTGCTGATCTTGCACAGAACTTGAACCAGCATTTAGTAATATCCACACTATTTTCTCATCACATACAAGAAGAGCGGGGTTTGTGTGGACAGACATGAAATCTGCAGGAGTCTTCCTGAGATGACTGTGCAGTATAATAAACTAGAAGCTTCTTTCCTCTAGCAGAGGAGGGCCTGAAAGGTGGGAGTATTTTCAGAGCATCATAGAGGAGAGTAGTTGTGAAACCCCCATGCTTTCCCATCTAGCAGTTGTCTTCTGTAGAGAGAATTAGCTTGTGTTTTCTCTCCTGCCCATCTGTGAAGACATTTAACGTACCAGGAACCAGGTGGGTAGAAACTTGTTCACCAGTATGGATACCAGAATACTAAACAGGGAGAAGCTTAAGATAAGGTAATACAGAAAACATAAACAAGATGTGCACATATCTAGAGTTTGAAAACGTGGTTTGCAAAGCTGTGGACTAGTTATGCCTGGAAAGAAGTGGGTTTCCTGTGATGGGAGCGTCCACACCACGTCACTGTGACTTTTCGTTGCCCCTTGCCCTCATCCCAACCCTGATCGGTCTCATGCTTTAATTCCACCTCAGTCCCAGACACATCATCAGGTAGGCCTTAAATTATCATCCATATTAATTAAATATACTAGTCTATGCTGCTGAAGAAATATCTAAAATCGTTTGTGCTTATCTTTTTTATTTCATATGGGATTCAAATTTAATTTAAAATGAATATTTTTTTGTGTTAAGAGCAGGCAAATATAATTTATCAACTATGACATAAAATAAATGTAAAGCTATATGTATGTTACATGCAAATGTTCCATTAGGTGTTCCTAATGTGCTCAATAATTTAGCATCAGGAATTTGATGAAAACATTTAAGATGCCAACAGAAATGTATGCATAAAATATTCAACATACCATTGTTTATAGTAGTAAAAGCAAATGATGATAAGCATAAATGGCCACCTTCAGAGAATTAAGTGAATGGTAGTACAGTAACCCCCCAGTGACACTTTCCAGTAGACTGGACGATTGTTAATGGTTCTCAGTTCTGACAATATCTATAAATAAATATAATATCTATAAACTATAAAAAGCAGTGCACAGCATTGTGTTCTGGTTAGCTTACTATTTTTAATAAACATGTGTAAACATAGGAAAACACACTAACCTGTCACAGTAACTCAGTGATGGGATTGTGGATTTTCAATCCACATGCTATGCAGTGACAAAGCCTTATCATGTGAGTGTTTATTTTTATTATAAGAAAGAAATGACTATAAAAATCATAGCAGATATTGTGTCATTGTGCTATTTACTGGTCTTTATTGCCCTTTATTAAATTTTTGTTGGGCTGGGAATCAAGCTCAGGGCTGTGTACAATCAAAGGCAAACACTCCACCACTAAACTCTAGTAACAGAAATAAGTCATGACCTTTTAAATTACCTAAACGTTGCCAGGGACACCAAAAAATTAAAAAAAAAGTTCAGTAAATATAAACAATATAAAATTGCTTGTTAAAATAAAGGTTTCATTATCATGTGGTTCTTGCTAGAATTTAAAAATGAATTTGCTCTATAAGACTTTACTTGAAATCAATACTTTATAAACGCAATTAGAATAGAAGTAACCAGTGGGTAGCTAGTTACTAGGATGTCTTGTGGAAAGCCTGCAGTCTTCAGCAAAGACACTTATGTTATAGATGTCATAATGCCTCTCAATGGAATCAAGGTGATTCATGTCTTGGCTAGTTACTCGGTAGAATTAAGTGGCACAGGACTTGGTCATTATGACCGACCTGGTTTGGGATCATTCTGTTCCCTGGCTTGTGTAGCAGTAGCCAGATGATTTTAAATTAGTGACTGCCTCCTTCAGGATGGTGAAGCTATAATTAAAGGGTTAGGTTCCAGCACATATTCCATTTGATGCAATATTCTTTCTCCTCTGAAGATGCTGGGTTGAAGACAAAAGTCAACTCATGTGTGGACATGACTGTGGTCTCTGCATCTCACTTGATGCACATTTCAAAACTACCTGTGGTGTGCCACAACAGGGGCCTCTTTGCAAAAGGCAAAGATTGCAGCAAGGAAAGGGCATAAGCTCCGTGAGCGCTGGGTTATAAGTGCACTTCTCTTCCTGGACAAGTGGAATGCAGTTTTCATTACCACGCCACCCTAGCTCCCGCCCCCTCATGTGCTTCTCTTAACTTTGGCCAATGTAGACACTCATTATTTTCAGTAGAATGGCCGACTTTTAAGAGCAGTCAGCATAGGCTGTGTATGGGCTGAAAAAGAGAGATAGGAAGGAAGGTAAGAAAAGGAAAAACCAAAAAACCCACCCCTGCCTTCTGTATGATCTTTCTACTGTGTCTTGCAACTCACAGAGAGTATCCAGCTTTCAGGGGAGGATGCTGAAGTCATTGAACCCTACTGAGTACTTCAGAGCATCTTGTTCAATCACGGCAGCCACCATTTGAACTGGGTATAATTGTTTACAGTCACTCATAGATGAGGAAGAGAAGCACAGAAGGACCAAAGTATAGATTGTTTGTGCCTTTGAATCATAAGCACTGTGGCTCCCAAACTGTGTCTGCTTATCCTGTCTTGAGTCACCACAGTCTTCAGAGTGCTCTTTCCCAAGAAGTCTTCACCAATGTAAATGATTCTAGTGAAATCTGGAATGGAAAGACTTGTGCACCCTTATTTCTTAACTGCTTGGTCTAAGTCAAACAATGACCAAGGAGGAAAGCGATTCGCTGGGGCAGTCATCCCTGCTGATTCGGGTCTTTCCTCTATGTTCCCCACAAATGCTGGGCAGATGGAAGCTGTGATCATCACCAGCCATATTAGCACTGTCCCTCCTATGACTGGGACCTTAATCATTTCCATGTGACTTTGCAGCATGGTGACTATAGATTATTTTGATAAAAGTCTCCAGTCCCAGTGGGTCTCGTAGGCTTTTTGTCAAGATTACAGTGTATAAGAGGACACAAGGAAACGTTGTAGGCAAAATCCTGCCATGTTAGGTTACACTGAGGCTATGGAACCAAAGTACAAACATCAAAGAAATGATTAGCAACATTAAACAATTGGTTATCAAGCCACTCAGCCTCCAAAACAACAATCATTGGGAGAGAAAACAGTTGTTTGATTGCTTTTGGCTATTATCAGTCTTTACAAAAATTGAAGTTTCTCTCAGGGAGAGGTTCACAATTGCCCTAGATGATTTACACGTGAAACACCTACTAGGATGTGTGGCTTTGTCTAAAAATGTTGCAATAAGAGTTTAGTTGCCTTTGTTGGGGGTGGGGGAGGGTCAAAAAAAACCTGGCAAAGGGTCCTGCTTATTCCATGCTTCCAGTTAGTTACATTTTAAAATGCTCCTACCGATTCCTCATCTCAGATTTTAATTCAAAAAGAGTATTGTGTATAAATGAGTCATCTTCAATAGAAATATGGAGGATGAGTTAATAAGGCGGTTGTTTTTCTTGACCTTATGTTATTCCACAGTAACCACCAAGAAGAAATAAGATCTATTCAAAATCGCACCTCAATAGCTGCTCAGTTGGATGATCTCCATCCATCCCCGTTAAGATCATCCAAGCCCAAAGTAACTTTCATGCTTGGCTTTCAAAATAATCTTTCCCTACCACCTTTGCAAGTCAATTAATATGTTTAGCGTCCTATTTGGTAACAAGTTTAAAATAAAATAATTATAAAATGAAGCTGTGTGATGCCTTATCCCATCCCTCTCCCTAGATAGGAGTTCTAGCTTCTTGTTGATCCTTCCTAAGTGCCTTAAGGGGTATAAGGCCCAGTTCATCAGTCACAGGGATGATAGCGCTGTTGAACTTATTACACAATTCCTTCTCTGACTAAAGAATTCCCAAAGAAGCATGTACTCATAATTTCAAATAGAACTTGCCAGATTTCAAGTAGAATGTTGTGTTTGCTCCATGGATTGAAACTCATGGAAAAGTGAACAGCTTCCTTTCTCCAAGGTAGGAGAGCTGACTGAGGTATCTGCATCCAACAAATACAGAACACAACAGGTGACACACCTATACCTAGCAAGTGCAGCTCAGAACAGGTGATATCCCTGCACCCAGCAGGTGCAGAACACAACAGTACCAGAACCCAGCTTGTCACTCATAGGGAGGTATCATTCAGTATCATTCAAAGGTTAACTGTCTGTGTTCAGTTTCTGCTATTGCCAGCTTCCAAAGTCTTCCATTCATGAATGTATTTTATCAATTAGTTTCTGTCTTTCTCATACTGACGAGCCTGTGGATAGTGAACTCAACAGTTTGGTACCCCTGACACGTTCAGGGTAAGCCAAAGGCTTAAATGTTGTACTATGAATATGGCCAGATGTTTGAGTATCAAAAAGATCCTGGTGTGGAGGCTAGGAGGTTTGCGAATTCTTCTTCGCTCTAAGACAAGCTGTTTTCTCCCATCTAGTAAGCAGAGATTGGTCCCCACATAAGTTGAAAAGTTCTTTCTTCATCTTCATTAGGATTAGATGAGTGAAATTTGACTTTGCAACACAGTGTAATTCTGCCTTCATTTACATTTTAATTCATATTTCCTTACATGTAATTCTATGTAGTCTCAGTAGTTTTATTTTCCCTCACCGATTTTTTGTTTGTTTTTACTGTGCTTGTTTAGTTTTGTTATGACTTCTGTGGCTCAACTTGTCTCATCCTCATAATGTGATTTCCTCTTTCATCGCCTGAATAAATATGGCTACTATCCTTTGCGTTCTTCTTTAGAAAGGCCCTGCCAATCCAATACTGAAAATGTTCCTGCCTATTGGGGGTGGGGAGGCAATCCTAACTATCCTCTTTCTACTACATTCTGGTCCCAACCACTTCTGGGGTCGAATGCTTCACTCAAGACAGCTTCCACAGGCATACCTGGTTTGGGTTTCCCAGGCAGTGAAGAATCTCTTTGCTTCCATTGTCAAGAACATCATTAATTCTTGTGTCTCAAACTGAGGTCCTGGCACATGCACGCCTCTTTGCTTGTTTTCACTTGCAAGAACTGTAGCTCATTTCACCTTTCATCTCTTCCCCAGATTGAGTCATCTCATGGTCCACATATTCTTATCTTTAAATCCTGTCTTGTTCTATTCCCCCTGACTGCTTACAAGCATTCAAAGTCTTCCCCCTTTCCATCTAAAAAGTCAAATTCCATTTGCCTTTCAACTTCCTCTTCAAAACCTCTTCAAAGGCTTCAATTGATACTGTCCTTGAGTAAAGGGTATAAACAGGGCCATGGATGTCCACTAATGTTAGTGGATGTGTGTGGGCTGATCTTCCTGCCTGGGTCTTAGTTCTGACTTCGGACCATGAGGTGGCTTCCCTGAGATGAAAACTGAATGGCTCTGGGATGTCTGCCAGCATCTCGTCTCCTGGCTGACTGTTGGTGGTCCCCAGGAACCCAGACAGAACTTGGCTCACTCCGTCCTACTTGCAGAGCTCTGCGGATTTAAGGCAGCTAATTGCTTGTATACATATATGAACAGATTGCTTTCTAGGGCAGGTCTCCAAACTCACCGGGGGAAACGCATGTCAGTTAAAGAACACGTGCTTTCACTTCTGAACACTTATTATGGCTAAAATACATCAGAATATGATACATTTGATAAAACATACACAATAAAACCTTTAAAGTTATGAAGCAAGGTTATAATAAATGATGCTTTAAGCACATTTTTTTTTAAAAAATTAAGTGTTATGAATGGTCATTTCTTTAATGACATAAATGTTATTAATGATATTTTTAATGGGACCAGATGATTGATTAGTATGTCAGTTACAGAAGATTATACTTATTATACTTTTAGATTATCATACAGGTAAAGGAAGAGTTTTTACTTGTTTTTACTAATTTTGACAATTTCTTGCTGTTTGCTAATTTTTGCATCATTAGCATATTTTTAATTTCAGTGATTTTTTTCCCCCAAAGGAAATGTTTTGCATTACCTGACTATTTTGGAAAAGATAGTTTAGTTAAAAATGAGGTGGTATGAGCTATAAGCCCTGACAAAACCTTCTCTGTGAGCTGTAGTATGTGGCCAGTACCTGGTGTCACTGCTTGCTGAGTGACGTGTTCTGAGTTGGCCGAGGCTTTGGACTCCTGGCTTACAGATAGGATGCAGAGGCCAGTGACAACCTACATAGCAATACTAGTGAAACTGGATTTGTAAAAAAATTTTCTTTTCATGTCAATGCCTTTTTAAATTGTATTTAATTAATTAATTAGCAAGTTAGGTTAGATATTCTTGTCCTTTCTTTCCGAACCTCAGGAAGGCATTTCACGCATGTTGAAGACCACTGACCTTACAGCTGCTTTCTGATATATTCTGTCTGGGTTTGACATCTTTTAGGCCAATCTATCCTTGTTTCCAGCTCCCTGTTAGCGGTCTTCTTGGGGACAGTTCTTAGGCAGAGATTTTTCTCAAGGTTGGCAACGGTTTTCTTTAGGCAGCTATCCTCTTCTAGTTATGTGTAAGTGATCAGTTTGTTCTCAGCTTACCTGGTTTGAATTTATCTTAGAAAGTGGATGGATGTTTAGGGTTGTGTCTGATGCTTTTTGGAGCCCATATTATACCATACCATCTTCAGACCTGATGAGTCCTTACTTGAAGCTAAGCGGTGTTACAAGGATGGCTAGTGAAATACAGGTAATAAACAGATCAGGAATCTCAGTACTGGTTCCTTTAAATAACAAAGTCACTCTGTTATTCTGTTATATACCAGGATATATGGATTAAAAGCATGAAAGTAAGAATCTCTGTGAAACCAGACCTTCAGATCCAGAGCTGTTCCAGGGAAATCTGCCTATCCACACCACCCACAACATCCATCCATCTATCTATCCATCTGTCCATCCATCCATCCATCCATCCGTCCATCTGTCCATCCATCCATCCATCCATCCGTCCGTCCGTCCGTCCATCCATCCGTCCGTCCATCCATCCGTCCGTCCGTCCGTCCATCCATCCATCCATCCATCCATCCATCCATCCATCCATCCATCCATCTGTCCATCCATCCATCCGTCCGTCCGTCCGTCCGTCCGTCCGTCCGTCCGTCCATCCATCCATCCATCTGTCATAAGTAATTGTCTTATCATTATGATCAAGGCATTGGGGTAGACACTGGGAATATCACAGTGGGAAAACACATGAGAGGCTGTGACAAAGATGCTGGTGTGAGGGTTAGAGCTCCTACTTAGGCAGGGAGATCTGAAGCCACAGGAAAAGCTGTGCAATGAGCGAGACGGGGTTTGGAGGTCAGAGCTTAGAATAGCAGGTTACTCCATTGGACTGCACTACTTCAGGTACAATTTATGGATAGTTTAGAGCTTCATCTCAATATCTTCTTACTTACATGGTACACAGGCGGCTCAGGGCATCTAAATGCTGGGCCTAAGTTTGCTCCTTAGAGTCTATGGCTTCTTCCCTGTCCCTTACAATGCCTCTCTTGAGCTGGAACTCTATGAAACTATATGAACTGTATAAATTACTATCCTGTTAATTTGTATTTTATTAAAGGTGGGCTGTGACTGTGTCAGTTGTGTCTGACTGAAATGAGATGCTTATAGACAGCCATAATTTTCTCTTATAGCAGCTGCTTCTTGAAGATCAAATCAATTTACACATTTTTCCATATTCTCTTTGCTAAAAATCTAACCCAGTTAACCTTGAGGCCTACCCCACATAGCATCAAGTGGATGCTCTCTGGGATGTTTTATTCTGACCTTTCCTCAGAAGTTTAGGAGCCTCACAAAAGCTGTTATCCAAATGACTATATCAAAATGGTTAACAATGACTGAGGAATTTTCTCATAATACTATCATGACAGGAAAGTTTCCTGCTATGATATACTTCATAAATATTGATCCATTTCTGTCTCATTTACCACTGAATACCCTGAGACTAGAACAACATCCTGGAATATAATAGGTGTTTGATAAATATTTATTTGTTAAAGATAGGGAATAATGTATTATATTTTGAAAAGAAAATAAACTGTTTTTTTTTTTTACTTAAAATTTTTCCTTGAAATTGGTTTTCTCTATGTAACCCCTGTTGTCTTAGAATTTGCTCTGTGGACAAGGCTGGCCTCAAACTCACAAAGAGCTGCCTGTGTCTGCTTCCTGAGTGCTGGAATTAAAGGCCTGTACCACCATATCTGAGTCTGTTTTTCATTATAATTTGACTAAGAGTGTGTGCTTTTGTGTTTCAGTTGGGTTTAGTCACAGAAAATAGGTCCCTGAAGATAGATGCACTGGGCTGGGAACAGCTGAGACATATGCCCATACTCTCAGATCTGGTTAGACAAATCCCTTTTGTGTGTTTTGCAAGTATTTAATTGTTTTCTTTTAAGCATGGGTAAACAATATGGCATCTTTATTGTGTTAGAGTGTTTTTCATTCATTTCTTCTAAAAAAAAAATCCATGCGTGTTCTTAGGGAAAAAGGAATTGCACATTTTTGATTCATTCTCATGTAACTCATCATGATGTGGCTTTGGTACTCTGATATCCAAGAAGCCTTTCACTACTGCATCAAATCTTCTTACTGAGCTCCTCCAGCTCTTCCCATCTTAGCAACCGGAAGCTGTTTCTGGGCAAGGATCGATGCAGACAGTCTTGCACCAAAAATGCTTAAGTTGGATTGGAACTCTGATGTTTGAGCAGGCTTTAAACTTGAAAAAAATGTTGCCTCAACTCAATGCCATTTACTTCAAGAACTAGTGCCCAGCATCCCAGGGAAGACAAAGGGACAGCATGCAGACTCTGTCCTGGAAAGCTCTGGCTCACTGAGAGGTTCCTGGAAACTATTTTTTAGGGAAGTAAATGCAGGTGGCTGCTAAGATCTATCAGTTATAGGCTGGACAACCAAATGTTAGTTTGTCTTTCTGAAATTAAATATTACTGTTTTTTCCAACTGAAGGCAAATAATAACATGATAAAAATATATGAACTTGAACATTTATAGGATTTAATGTTTGAAACAACCAAGAGGCATATACTCTCCCTTCACTAACTGGACAGAGTTTTTAGTCTACAAAATAAGCACGCAGGATTGCCTGTCTACCCATAAAGCCTACAGTTCCTGTACATATAGGCAAAACCTTTTTTTTAAAAAATGTACATGTAGCTAATACAGAAGTATCATCTTCAGTATTTCAGAATAACATGCCATTGGTCTTTCCAAACCTTACCAAAGTAAAGTAACAAATGTGGGAAACTGAGATATCTCAAAAAGAAGTGTTCTGGATCTCAAGTTCTGATTCTGTAACACAGAAAGCTAATGAAAGTCTCACATGTCTTACTTGGTCACGTACAATGTGCACTTAGGCTTCATAGTAATCCTGAGATCTTGGTAAACATGCGTTTACCTCATTTTCTGTAACAAATTAGTCTGAATGCTGAGCTGGCAAACAGCTGCCATGGGTTGCATGAGAAAAATAACTCAACAAATGAGAAACTGTTATTGGTTCCTTAAATCCTGGAGGTCAGGACTTTGAGAAGACAGAAACAAAGTCTTTTTGGCTTTGGGGTGTTGCCAGGAGGCCTCATGAGACTCAGCTGTGGATAAAGGCCTCGTCTAACCCTAGGGTTTTTCCTGTGCTCCTGTGTAAGTCATCATGGAGAGATTAAAAAACAAACAAACAAACAAAAATAGCACATAAACATCAGTTGTCTTAACATAGTCTACCTTATGTAAAACTTTGAGGACATTTTTTTCCTTGGTTGCCTGTAGTTAACTGGTTTTCCTGGCCTACTTTCCATTAGTTATTAAGGGTCAGCATTGAGATCCAGGGCCCACACGAAGAAGAAAGGAAGCTATGTTCTGACT
>NW_021604702.1:3855006-3879702 GCF_004785775.1 Grammomys surdaster | reverse complement strand
CAGTGTGTTCTGACTGGCTTCTGTGACAGGCAGTGTGTTCTGACTGGTTTCTGTGACAGGCAGTGTATGCATTTTTAATTGAGAGCTGAGTTTGAAAGAGACACGCAAGATACGGAACAGCTATATCTTATTCAAAGGGGCTGATGCCACAAGCTCAAAACATTCAAACCTTCCAAGTTATTAAGTTTTTCTTAAACACTGCCCATAATTAATGGATGCTAGCCCATCATGAACTTATCCAGACAGGTTTGCACAGAGCTGCCCTGTTCTCTGTATATCACTTCAGTCGAGATTAGTATTTTTTGTCTAAAGCTGAAGACAGGTAAAGCATCTTAGCTAAGCAACGTTCTGTAGACCTTAACAAAGGGAGGTATTTCATCTGTGTTCAGAAAATGTATTTTTCTGGCCTTTCCCCTGCTATTTCTAGATGAAAACACATTGCTTCTAGTCTTTTGGCATATTGTTAAAGTCTCAATTATCAAGTTAAATTCATTAATTCTTAGAAATTTGGAGAACTCATCAATTTTATTTGCCTTCTTTCTATGTACCTTTCGTATCTGAATCTCTGGTTCTCAGTTGCTTAGACTGAAATGCAGTGACTGTGTTTCTATTGATATGTCCATTTAAGAGAGGCAGGTGGATTTCTGAGTTCGAGGCCAGCCTGGTCTACAGAGTGAGTTCCAGGACAGCCAGGGCTATACAGGGAAATTCTGTCTCGAAAAACAAAACAAAACAAAACAAAACAAAACAAAACAAAACAAAGAAATGCAGTGCTGGGTCCTTCAGAAACTCAGTAATTAAATACATTTATCATGTCATTGGCTGTTTCTTAAAAATTAAGGATTTATATTTTCACAAATCATGAGTGTTTTCATAAGTGGAATTTCCAAATAGAAAATACATCCCTTCCTATTCTCTCTCCTTCTCCTTCTCTACCCTGTTCCGCAGTACCACGTCCGTCTCCACAGCTGAGACTATGGAAAGAAAAGTTGACTTCTAAGGCATGGTTGATGTTGTTTGGTTTTCTCCTGTATGGAGCAATGGTGATTCATGCCTTTTCCACTGTCACACTGTCAGCATCTGCTAATCATAGCCCCGTGATCACAGGGTCTGTGCACATAAACAATTTCCAGGAGGTATAGAGCAGCCCAGGGACCACTCAGGAACAAACAGCACTTACTCTGTAGCTCATTACACCCTCTGTCCCATTTTTAGACATGTGCTTGAAATCCTAGCTCCCTGCACGGTATTCAAGCATGTTAGTAAAACAGCTCCTTTCACTGTCTGCCATTTTTACATCTTAAATATAAATCAGGCTGTTCTAACAAAGCTCAGTAGATTTCCTACTTGAAAGAGGAAAATACCATGATGTTGAAGCTCATGTCTCTTTCTCTTGTTTCTTGTTAATAATACATTTTGGAGGACCTGGGAGGGAGGCCATTTGACACTATTGTGAAGCAAACTCCATGCACTGCTATTTAAGTTTGTGGATTTTTTTGGTGGGGGGGTTCAGAAGTTATATTGTCCAATTGCTGCTTCCCATCAAATGGGTGTTTATCTTAGCCTCAGTCTACAACTTTTAGTAATTCTAACAGAGTTTCTATACTTAGTCCAAATATGTTCATTGAACACCCATTGCAAATGGCCTTGGAGATGTCTCAGTGGATGTAACAGTTTCTGCTCCCGTGGGGATCTTGAGTCAAAACGTGACATTTACAATCTGAAATCAGTCATACAGTATTGGATTGGTTATTTCTACAGTGGAAGGGGGACTTTATGTTTTCATAATAGTATTGCTCTAGTTTTCATTTCTCTGAGCTATACATCTTCAGTGATTACAAAACAAGAAGGTGGTATCCATGTCTATTAGCAGGTGCTACTTTCCTGCTGATGCTTGCCTTCTCGGTTGTGTTTCAAAAACTAAGCTAAAGTTACCATCTATTGACTCTTACTACAGACTGGGTCTTCCCAACAATTTTGCATAGGGGTTAGTAGTAGTATTTAGTTTTGTAAATGAAGACCCACGCTAAGAATATTTATTTAATTTACCAGAATGAGTATATTCAGTTGCTAGGTAGGGCTGGGGTTTAATCCTATAGCAGTTAAGCTTAAAGAGAGTGTACATGTGTTAATTGTGGGATCATTTATGGACACAGGCATGATTTCTGTGTTTTCTGCATTCATGTTCATGAATCAACCTGTGATCAGGCTGTATAAGAGGAACACCACAGAAAAGACCTTCTCAGACTGTTCTTTTCCTTCACTCTCTGGAAAGGCTAGTTTTAACTGTCCTATCTATATTAACTGTACAATTATTACAAACAGGTGATTCACAAGAACATATGAGACTATAAAATGTGTTGATTCACTAGTAATCAGCAAAACAATTTAAGACAATAAAGTAGCAAACAACTAAACAGCAAAACTTGAGATTCTATAGTTCTCCTAGTGAAATATGGCTCCTATTTTGCTAACGGATGTTTCTATTAGGATAGGTCCTCAGTAACCTAAAATATGTAAAAGACAGTGCCCGTGCAAAAGTAGGAAGAACATAAATAAGATGCCAGCAGGTCATGACACACTATTTATATTTTATTTGCTTGTTTGAGTCAATGGACATTCAAAGTAGTGTTAAGGTAGAGGGCTTAGGACAGAGTTAACTGAAAACTCGAAATTAAAATGTGTACAAATCTGCCATGTGATCTCAGGTAGGAGAGAGCAGATGTACAGAGAATGGGAGGGTGGGAGGGTGGGTGGGTGGGGTAGAGGAAACTTGACCTAATAACAGAGATTGAGATCATGGGATGTCGTGTTACTGTGCTATTTTCCAAAGGTTCACTGATGTTCTTTATGTTGCCTTTATTCAAATTATTGATGAAAATACACCTGCTTCAGCTGTCCTCCACAGCTGTGGAGAAGCTTGATGGTGAATTTGGGAGTGAGTGGGAGGGAAGGAGTGGGTGAGCTAGAGCAAACAAACAGACCATGGCACACAAGCCCTCTGTAAAGCTGCCCACCAGGAGGACAGTCACCGAGGGGAGAAATCAGAGCGGAGTTTACCTTTATTCATCTGAGATAGAGAATATTTGTCTTCCTTCCCTGTTGTGGTATGTCAGTAAAACTGAGATAGTACATAGCTAAGCACACTGTGCACAAACATCCTATCACAGTTGGCCAGTAGTAGTTTATTTAAAAGTTGTATTTATCTAACTGGTTTTTTTTTTGAGGTGTCATAGATTGAACTTGGCTTTGCAAATTCTGGTTTATTTGAATCTCCGTTCCTTTATACTAACAACCCTAACTGTGGTTTCAGTCCTGCCTGCTGTACGGGATTATTGTAAAATGAAATAATGCATGTAAATGAGTTTGTTGACTCAAGTGTTATAGAAATGAAAGCAGCTATTTTTTTTTTTTACATCAGACCTATTTTCCAATATGTTGTGGATTTTCCCATGAGCCGAGGCCTAACTGCCTAACTTTGCAAAATGGTGCCTGTTTCAAATCTCTGGGTTTGTCCTCTGCTTTCTCCAGGGGCAAGAAAGATAATTTCGGAAAAATCCTTTCTTCTATTTCTTGCTGGACTAGATGGAGATCTGTTTATGTAAATGAAGTAACTTTTGAAGGAGATTCATTCTCAACATGAAAAAAAATTACAGTCAAGACAATTTGTATCCATATGAATAAACCAGCAGAGGACAAAGAATTCAGTTGTGCAAGCTGGTGAAGGAACATAGCAACTTCTGGAAGTAAAAAAAGCAACAACTGCTAATATTGAAAAGCTACAAAGAATAATGCAGGCTTGCTTACCTTTGGTTCTAAGACATGATAAGAGTCAATCAGAAGTCTAAACCACTCAATAGGAGAGAAACTCAGCTTTAAATAAACGCCCTGCCAATTTCTCTTCCTGTAAAAATCTGATTTATACCAGAGACCCCTCAAAAGTTCTTGAGAATGTGTGCAGTGGGTTAGGAGGAAAGGGTTGGGAGGAATTGCTCAAGGCTTTGCTGCTGTGCCTTGTTACTTTCTAAGCTGAGGCCTCATGCCAGGAGTTATGTGCTGCAGGAAAAACATGTTAATGGCCCAGGCTTAGCAGGTTAAAGTTAGACTTATAACAGAGAAAAGTAGTAATTGGGGATCAATCACTTGGATTTTTGGCTTTTGCAGGATGGCACAGAATCTCTTAATGTTTGTTTCAAGTGAGAGGAAACAGAGACAGAGCCCGTGTCATTTCCTGTGAAATGAAAACGATATCTATAAATGCTTATTTAACAAGAGAGTACAGTGTGCAGTCATAGCTTGTCACACATATATAAGAAATACCTCTCAGCACCTGCTGGAGTGGACCTCCTCCTTCTCAAGAGCTGCCCATCATCAAATAGGACTGCTTATTTAGTCAAGAAGCTCTTTGACACTCCAATTTGACCAACCAACAAACTAGCAAAGAACAAAAACAAACCACCACCACCACCAAAACCAAAAACAATACAAACAAAAAACAACCAACCAAAAGGAAAACACAAACAAAAACAGTTCTCTAAGAAGCATAAATCAACCTAGCAGGGAGAATGACGAGAACAGAAAACCATTTAAATTGAGAGTTTTGGGGATGAGGAGCAGAAAAGAACTAAAAATTCTTTCTTTCCATATAAAAACCTATCCTGAGAATTTCATACACGAGTCCTGTGTTTATTTCCTTTTCTCCTTCTCTTCTCCCCCAACTCTTTCCATGTCCTTCCAAATCCCCTTGAGTTCATGGCCTCTTATAAATATTGTTACATATAAGCACACACACAACAACCTACGTACTCGGTTTGGTGTTGCTAATAGATACGTGTGTTTAGGCCCGAGCACTGTTGATTGCATAACCTGCCAGGGGCTGATCCTTGGAGAAAACTGATTCTCCATCTCTCGCCCATCTTTGATCGGCTGTAGCTTTTCCTGTAAGAGTGAGGCCATGTGACAATGTCCCCCTCCATGTTGGCATGTCAGATTGTATGGCCATCATGCAGGTCTTGTTTAGACAATCATGTTGTTGAGATTTCACAGGTGAAGCATCATCTCTTTCATGTCTAGAAGACACTATCTTGAAGCAGGTTTTTCGGTCTTTGGCTTTTACAGTTTTTCTCAGCCCTGCTTCTGCGAAGCTTCGTGAGTGGAGGTGCTGTGCTGTAGATGTGCCAACTGGGAGTGGGTACACTGAAGTCACGTAGTCTCTGCATTAGAGCAACTGTGGGAAACTATAATCCTTCAGAATGAAATTTTTCTGATGAGAGGCGAAAGCTACACTTAACTGCAGGTATAAGGATAATTTTTTGGATTACAGTTGGAAACTATACTGATTTAGGAAAATCATAATAACTTCACCATTAGAGCCTATGATTACTCCAGCCACAGGCTGCGTTATAGCCAGGCATGAATTATTTCCTACTAAGAAGGCTTTAAGTCCAATTAGACAACTCGGTTGCCCCCAAGATCTCAGTCCCAGTATTACACCATTGGGGCATTCTGGGCCAGTCATTGCTGTGATTTGCAGGCTTTATTGGTAGGAAGGACCACTGATGGCTCCTCTCTCTTGCATCCTATATAGCACCTTTCAATACTGTGAGAGGGACTCCACAGGGAGGAGGTCTCCTGATTAGTTCCAGCTAATCTCTCTAAGTACTGTGTCTGAAGTACATGGGTGGGGTCCTCAGGCTCCTTCACCATCTGGGAGGTTGGGCAAAGGACATACCCTGTGATGTTTCAGGAGTCTCTTGGGAATTCCCTGATAAACAGCTGGAATGGAGGTTTACTTGCTCGGCACTATGGTTTGAGTTAGCCAGTGGATCTCTTTCTGGGGTAGAAGTGCTATAGCATTATAATTCCATTAAAGTCTATACACATGTGCGTTTTAAATAAGCTCATAAATAATGTTTCCCTATGACTTTTTCAAACAGCCTTGGTGTCGTATAGCTCTTTCTTCCCTCTGTATCGCCGTCCTTCTCCCCTTCTCCGTTAAGTTCCCCAGCCTTGCTTTACCCCCCCCCCCACCCCCACTTCATAGTACCTGTGCTCTACTATTCCCCTCTCTAAAGCTCCTCCTTGGCCCCAACCCGTGTCATACCATCCTCTCCCCCCCTCCCACCCCTCCGCCCTCCCCCCCCCTCCCCCCCCCCCCCCCCATCCTGCTCTCAAGCTCTTCCTTGCCCCTCTACCACCCACGGTCTTGCTCTGCCTTCTTGGCTTCTGTAATTACTCCAGGCTAAATACTCAAGTCTTAGAATTTGAAGTGCGGATCTGTAAGCAGAGGAGAACATGCAGCGTTTACCTTTCTTAGTCTGCGTTCCTCACTCCCCATGAGACCATCCAGCGCCATCCATTTCCTTTCATTTTTCTTCACGGCGGAACAGGAGTCTGTTGGGCATGCGCACCAGTTTCCTCGTCCATCAGCTGAGGCACACCTAGGCTGCTACCATTTCCTGGCTATTGTAAATACAGCACCAATGGACACCGCTGGGCAGGTGGCTGTAGACTTTAAGGAGTGATTATACTTAACTACATCTCTTTTGGTGGTAAAATCAGGATTTATTTAGAAAAGAATTCTATAAAGCAAAAAACAAAACAAGAAACAAACAAATGAAAAAATACAAATATTTCTTTCATTTAACAGAGAGTGAAATGAAACAGTGTATGGGTTCCAGCGCCAGTACCAGCTATGTGCTTTAAACCCGGGACCACCTCACTCCCGTGTGCTTTAAGAAGAGCTTGTGGTGCTAACCCTCATTTTTCTCAGGTCTAAATTCCAGGTTGCTGAAAATTAAGTTTCATATTTTCTGTGAAATTTCCAGAAATCTGTGTGTCTGTTAGCTGTTAGCCACCTGACTCATGCATGCTATAGACATTAGATTCAAAAGACTTTAAGGGTCAGAATGGTGATGTTCACAAGCTTTTTGTGAACTGAGTATGAAAAAGATCTCTTTTACACATCATCTTATAATCTTATGATACTTGAATTTACCTCCCCCCCCCATTTCTCCGGGTAGCCCGGGTTATCCGGGAACCCCTCTGGTGACCCGGCTGGGGCTAAAGGTGGGCGTCATCCCTAGTGTTTACCTTTCCATAAAGGCTTGTAAATCCCTCTCTCTCCCTTTTTCTCTCTGTCTCTCTTTGTCTCTTTCTATGTCTCTCTCTGTGTCTCTCTCAGAACTTCAATGTTGGCTTCACATAATTTCCCAGGAAAATTCCCTTTTAATTTTTCTATAGCAAGTAATCTAAAACTGAGTTTCCCCCTCTTCAATGAAAACCCCTGTAAAAAGAAGGAAGTATCCCACGACAAAGGCAGCCAGCTGAGGTCAGTGACTCAGTGTCTTCCATAGATTATAGCTCTGAAGTGGATTTGAGTAAGTGCTGGCATTTCTTACAGCCTGCCTTGGCACCTAAGGGTAGAAAATAGCTACAGAGGCAATTAGCTTTAGAAAACGGGATTATTAAGTGCATAAACCCTTAAGTTAAGTAGGAGCTCAGAAGTGTGTCTTTAAAAGGGAATTGTCAAAGGGCCAATGGTACATTGAGAAATCCTTCCCCTGAGCAATGGGGAAAGTGTGTGGTATAAGGGAAGAACAGAGCCTGCTTGCCTCTTCACCTTTTGTGACCTAGGCTAGTGAGTAGGTGGAACCAATGTGGAATAGTTGGATGTAAGTCCTTCTCAGAAGGAAGAACCTGACTGATAGGCCCAAATACCCTTTGATTTGGTGGTCTCCCTCAAGTTTCTAAAAGACTTTGAGAAACTCTCTCTTAAGTGAGTAATTTTAAAAAAATTAGTCCGGGGTCTTCCATGTAATGGGCAAGTGTCCTACTCTTGAGCTACATCCCTAGACTCAGATAAATGTCACCGAGAGGGAAGAAACGTGTAGGAGAGGCCAAGTGCTGGCCTAGAGCAGTCCTTGGTTCCTACACAGCCAGGACTATTCCAACGTACAGACATGGGAGATCCCACAGACATACAATCGTACATATTCTCTTCTCACTCTGGCTTTATTGCTTACACTATCCACTTGGCCACAGTAAATGTGGCTATTAAATACTCCGTCAGAGTCCTTGATCAATTCAGTTGGTGTATTTCCAGAGGAGTCTGTCAATTTCACTCTCTCCAGATGTGCTCAGTTTCTTGTGACGTTCTTTTGCTCATCCTATTGTCGTGACTGACTAAGTCTTCCCTGTATGTTGACATTTGGTGTGATTCTTCCTCCTAGCCTGGTGCTCCCAGAAATAAGACACAGACTCAAAATATATTTACAAATACCTTGGCCATATAGCTACACTCTTCTCTGACTAGATATAACTTAAGATAACCCATTTATTTTAATCTCCATTCTGCCACTTAGCTGGTTACCTGTGCTCAGATACCATGTGTCTGTCTCCTTAGATCATTCCAGCAAGTCTCTCGCCTGACTCTATCCCAGAATCCTTTCTACCTCCAGGATGTCCCACCTATTTCCTGCTGAAGCTATAGGCCAAAGATTTATTATTGATAGGTACCACATCCATACAGACTTAAAATAGTCTTTCCACACCTATACTCAGTTGTCTGAGATGCCATTGAAGACACACCAATTGGTATTGGTAGGATATCAGTAGAGTCCATTTCTGTCCAAATTATAGAAATTTCTCCTTTAGGTACCTTTTCTGCAGCTGAGAAAACACAGCGATGGCTTAATTCTTGGCTCAACAGTCTACTCAACAGAACTGTGTGCCTCATCAGGAAAAGGAACTGAGGACCTTCTAGGAAAAATACATCCTACATAATTTCAGTTTGGTTTCTTGTTGTTTGTTTTGTTTCATGAAGTTTTCTATGATAGTTTCACTTGGAAATGCTAATTTCTGAGGGGTTGCAATTTGTCTTACAGCAAGTGCTCAAGCCCCTTACAAGCTGAAGAGTTTTCTTTGTCACTTCTTACATGAACTCTGCACAAGCTTTGATGATGGTTTGTGGCTGAGTAGAGAATTTTGAGCCTATAATAAATGATTTTCTTTCAAGTCCAAGTAAATCCTTCCTCATTTGGCCGCTTTCTATTGTAGTTGTTTTCTATATCTGAGAGAAATGAATGAGTCTTTTACCTTTGAAACAATTAGTAATGTGGAAATGAATTCCTGGCTAGCTGGCCTGCTCTCTGCTGCCAACTGCCCATTCCAAGAAGGATGAGGTAGTGTTAAAACTGCTTAGGGTTGAATCTTTTAAGATCAGTGAATCGAGCAGCCCATCAAGCAGGAAATTAGATACAAAGCATTTGCAGGTCCATGATGCTTTTGTGGTATAGGAAACTGAGTAGGTCAGACTGTTATTTCCATGCATACGAAAGGAAAGATGCAATGGGGTGAAGTCTTCCCTGAGTGTTTCTGCATCCATTTGTCTCAGTAGACTTCTTTCCTGACCCTTTCCGATTGGACTTTTACCGCCTTCATGCAGAATGTGGACATTAGGAGCACCAGAGCCTCAGGACCAGGTTTCTCAGCTCCAGATCAGGCAAACAGCCTGTGATAGAGGATCTTTGTCAATCTGCACATGTTGCTCAAAGATTTAAATATTGCTGGTAATTAACCATAAGCATACTATGTGTGGATCTATAGATGCCACCCTGAACCGTCTCATCTCAGATGCTAAGCTAGATTGCATAGAAAGGTATTATATGTGGGAAACATGGTAGAACTTTTGAAAAGAGGACTGGTCCACAAAACTCAGTTATTAAAGGTTGATTTTACCCTTATCAAAAATACTGAGTACATTGTGAAATACAGAGCTTTCAAATTGGAGACAGTGGCCAGAATTTATATAGTATAGGATTTTGCAAATTTTTTTTTCTACAAAAGGCCAGAGAATATATGCTTTAAGCAGTGTATGGTCTCTATCAGAAATATTTAACTTGGCTATTATTGCATGAAAGCAGGTATAAAAAACAAAGTAAGTATGCGCCTGCATGTCAATAAAGTTTGTTTAAAGACACTGACAGTTGAATTGTATGTAATTTGTATCACAATTTCATATTATGTGTTATAAAGTGTTCTGATTTTCCCCATGTATTTACAAATGTGACAGCATTCATAATTTGTGGGTTATATAAAACTGGAGCATGAGGTAGGTGTGGCTTGTGGGGCATGACTCTGTCTCTCTATATCATGAAATTGTAAGTTAAGGATCTGATCTCAGGAGAGGACCAGGATAAAATGTCAGGCATGTTTCATCTACAAAGTAGTTTGTTCAAGTCCTTAAATCCTCTAAATAGCATTCATGGTTGTAGTTTGAATGTTTGCTTGGTGAGGAGCCAATGTGAACAGCTTAGAGATAAAAATTTACTCCTACTCATGGAATTATTTTTCTTGTGAAGAGCTCAGTTCAAGGCCAGAACACGCATAGTTAAGAGTCACATACAAGATCAGCCTACTGCTAAAACTTAACAATTTCATTCCTTAGTAACACTCAAGTGTACAAATGGTTGCTACCAGCTACGTTACCATGCTATACAAAAGATCTCCTACACCTCGTACTTAGCTGTCTCCCTCATCTCCTCACTTTCATCTGGCCCAAACCGTCATTTATTTCTCAGCTTCAACAAATCCACATGCTCAAATTCATTTACAAGGAAATCAGGCAGTGTTTGTTTTTCTGTGGCTGTGGTATTTTATTTAATGTCTTTCTGTTTATCCACATTGTCATGAATCACAAACCTTCCTTCTTTATTGAACCAAGTAGAATTCTATAGTATATAAGCACCATATTTTGTTTATTTACCTATCATTGATGGGCACCTAAGTTGCTTCTGTATCTTAATTATTATAAATAATGCTGTAATCAACATGAGGGTACAGATGCCTTTTTGACACACTGATTCATTTCATTTGAATAGATGCCTAATAGCTAATATAGCTAGCCTAAATGCTAGATTATGTAGTACTGTTTTTCAATAGAGATGAATGAAAAGAATCTGAAGTTAAGAAGCATATGTGTACTTGTTATATTTAGAGAAGATGCTTTGCTGGGAAGATGGCCCAGTGAATATAGCATTGGCCACTCAAGTGGGAAACCTGAGCCTACGGAGGTTGTATCAAGTGGATTGCACGTCTGCAATCCCACAGCTTCCACAGCAAGACAAGAGGCAGACATAGAAGAATCATAAGAAGCTCCCAGGACAGTTAGCCTGATATATTCAATGAACAACAAAAGAGAGACCCTGTGCCAACCAAGGTACAAGGTGAAGACTGACCCCCGAAGTCGTCCTCAGAACTTCATGTATCAGCCATGGTATGTTTGTACCTACATTCACACAGATTGTGTTGGTCTGTTGCTACGTATTGTTAATGCTAAATACTTGCCCCAAGATCTGGTTGCCCTCAAGGACTAGGCAATCCTCATGTACACTAAGCGATGCTGTATAACCCTGCTCTCTAGTTTCAAACGATTGGTTGAATGAAGATGCCTACTGCCTGTAGTTGGGCAGAAGAGAGATAGGCAGAGTTTCAGTTCCCAAACTTGGAGTGGAAGGTAGGACCACAAAGAGGAGGAGAGAGAAGGCAAAGGGAGGAGAAGACACTATGGGGTAGGAATCATAAAAACATGGCTATAAGGCCTGGCCAATTGGAGTTAAGAGCATCCCAGATGGAACATGGCACATTGTAACTCAGAGTTACTGATAGGAAAGCAGGTATTAAATTATTAAGTTTAGAGGGTAGAGATCTGTCCAGCTCTAGTGCTGATTAAGGCTTATTATAAATATAAAAGTCGTGTGCCCTTTATCTGAGAATGGGATGACTAAAGGTAGGGTAGAAACCCCAGACTGAGATTAATTATTACCACAAAAGAAAGACATGTATACACCCAAAACAACCATTCATTTATTTATCTATTTGCTTTTTTAAATTTTACTTATTTATTTAGTATACAGGGTCTCATTATGTAGCTTTGGCTGTTCTTAAGTTCACTATGTAGATGAAGACGGGCTCAAACTCACAGACATTTGCCTGCCTCTGTTTCCTGAGTACTGGGATTAAAGGCCTGTGGACCCCACCCTGCCTCAAAACAACCTTATAAAAAAAGTTATTGATTGTTTTCTTTTTAATAAAAGTATTATGTTATCATAGGATTAAAAGTTTTAGAATTTCATGATGATGTTCAAAAATATCATAAGGCTGTTGATTTATGTATCAATTACTTTTGAACATGTTTTGACATACAATATACTTTTTTTAACTTTTCATCAAAAATACTTAATTTTAAAGGCTGAAATAAAATATGTCATAATGGCTTGCATGAGAATATTTATAACAGCGCTGTTTGTAAGAGCCCAAACTATGTGACACGTGCACACGATAGACTATAACGTGGGAAGAAAATGAAGGACCCACTATGACACACAGATGAAGGAAACTATGTCACAAACAACACTGCTGAGAAACAAAGGACATGGCATTTTTGAATTTTATTTTTAGACAGGGTCTCTCTATACATCTCTGGCTGACTGGAATGGAACATATCATGTAGGCTGAGCTTGTCTTGAATTCAGAGATGCACCCATCTTTGCTCCCCTGGTGCTGGTTTTAATGGCACGTGCTGCCATGTCTAGCTTAATTTCTTTTCTTAAGGACAGAAGCAGATATGGCTGTTCAAGATTTGAAAGGAAACAGTAGCTGCCTTTGAATTGTTTCCTGAGAAAAAGCCAGGGGATGAGTGGAAGTGTTCTGTTTTTTAAAAGAAGTTACTAGTTGTAGCAAAATGTTTATTTTGTAAAACTCGTCAGGCTACGTATCCAGTGTGAAATGTGCATTTTTGCTTCAACCAAAGAAAAGCAGGACGAAAGTCAACTTTTAGTGTTTTAGGAGTCAAAAAGTTCTGAAAGGTGAAGTGGTATGAGAAAGATGAAGTTTTTATTCCTCAAATGCCAATCTTCTAAAATATTTTGTTTGAATATTTCTATAAGCACAAACTATGACGCAGAAAGAAAACACTAGTTGTAAAAGTTCTCTATGGAGTACCTCATTGGCTCCTGCTATTTTTATGGTCTTTGTCTCAGAGGCACACCTTTTTTTCTCTCCCTCTTCTTTCCTTTTTCAATTTAAGAGGTTAAGAACTGGCCCCAGCAGCGGTGAGAGTCTCCTCTCTGCTTTCCTTCTGAGCCTGACTGCCCTCAGGAGGAAGGCAAGGCAGGCAGGGGTGTAGAGGGGTGATAGAGGAGGAGCATGGGACAGGAATACTGCCTTTTGTTGCATGCTGGTCCTGGGTGTGAGCACCATGTCAGCAGTACTTTTCAGACAGGAGTATGTGAAAACTGTAGATTAGGAAGAAAGTGTATTTTAGCAGATACGCGTCTTCTATCGCTGGTTCATCGGTTGGTATAGCATTCCCAGGAAGACACACAGCAAAGGCTATAAGATTGGGTTTAATTAAATCTACAACTTTCTGGATAGTATAGACTCAATTCTCAGCAGAATTAACAAGTAACGTAAATATATTTCATTTCATAAAGGACTGTCTTCTTTTCCTTTCCTATTTGTTCTCTACATATCTCAAACACTTGAAAATACTTTATTTATTATTATTGTTCATGTGCAATTAATCAATCAATTAATTGTGTGTGTGTCTCTGTGTGTGAATGTGTGGGTGTATGTGTGTGTGTGTGAATGTGTGAGTATGTGAGCACATGTGTGTGTGAACCTGTGTTTGTGTGAGTGTGTGTGTTCAAGTGTGTGTGTGTATGTGTGTACTATGGAGTGCATGTGGAAGTTAGAAGACAAAATTGAGAAGTCAATTCTCTCCTTCTACCATTATGTAGGTTCTGGGAATTGAACCTACATAATAGTCTCACTGGCCCTGACTATTTTAAGTACACCAACAAGTATGAACTCATAAAATTTCTGAATGTTCTATCTTGTGATCTGCCTCCTCAGTATTTCATTAGGCTGTGATCTCTACATAGGTCAAAGCATTTCTGTCTGCTAAAGGAAATTAAGGGACTGGAGGTCAAAAAAGTTAGGAGTGATTAACTGATTCAGGGGTAAGGTGCTGCTGTTTTTCAGATCTCTAGAAGGTGTTAGTGTTGATGCTGTAGGCCAAGGCAGAATAATACTTAGCATCTTACTTGAACAAAAGTTATGGAAAACAATCCATTTTAATTCCAAAAGACAAGCTTACTAATGTAAGGGATAATTTCTTTAAGGTCAGTTTGGTTTTCCAGCTCATCAACCCAGATAGTTGGCAAGATCCGTCTTTGCAAAGATGTTCTGGGTCTCTGCACATCATCAGTGCTGGATTATGGCTCTTACACCAGAGACACTGCCTCCTTGACACATGGGTAATGTGTCACAGGGTTCTCCTAGGCTCCTGCCCTGAGGCTGGGTTTTGACTCTAACTCTGGTGGAATGGACATGGGAAGAGGTTCTGTCTCCTTTCACAGCTTTCTGGAAATTCCTTGGATTCAGGTGCTTCAGGTCTCCAACCCTCCTTTATCCATTTCCTGCGCCTAAAGAAAAAGAATCTAAAACTTTGTTGACTACTTTTCTCCCAGGATTATTCTCCAAAGGAAATAATGTATACGGCAAAGGTACAGAGGAAGTTATAAGAGGGAAACATATAGGCAAAGAAAACACCAATCTAAAGTTAGAACATTTCCATGAAAGAAAAGAATATCTCTTTTCCCACTAGTATTCCTCATTGAAAGCTACCCAATACAATAAGCAAATAAATATAAGCAAGTCTCACAACGACTGGAAACCAAAAGGGAGAAATATCCTTATTTGAGAATTCTGTGAGTATCTACCATATAGAGATATCTACCATATGGATGAAAAACATTCAACTATTTGAGCGAATGAGAGTCCAGCAAGTCCACAGATCCAAGAAAACACATCTAGAAAAGGTAAGAAAAAAAGACGTGGCACACTCATTTAAATATAATTATGTATTAATTTACTAAAACAGCTGGAGAAAATGTCTTTAGATATAAACCATTTTATTCTGGTTGTCATCATCAGCCAAATAAGACCCATGGATGGCCTCATACTCATGAGGCTGCACTTGTTAGACTTAGTGGATTAAAATAAACAAATGGTTTTAAGAGGAGACATGAGGTGAGCTGGTGGGGGAGGGGATTAGTTGTGATGGGGAGGTCCTGGGAGAAGTTGTAGTGGTGGACCAAGGGATGGATTTGATCAAGATACACTATACATGTGCATAAAGTTTCAGAGTATAAAAAGTCAAATACTTTAGTCTGCTGTGCCCCTAGAGAGCTATGATAATGACTGTCATGGCAAGATATGCTCACCTTTGTAATAGTGATATGTTGTGGAAGTAGCTACTTTCTGATTTAGTTTGAGGCTCACTCTACAAGACAGAATTAATGCTTGGTACCATCAATTGGGCCAAAGACCCATGACTTCTACTTACCCAGGAGATAACCTTTGACATCTTTAGGGCATCTTTCATCCCCTGTCAGAGGGAGCATCCTTTTGCAAGAGAGTAATGATTAATACAGAGATCTGTGACTGGTCAACATGAAGCGAGTAAAAGACTGTAGAGGGTTTAATTGCAAATGGGGCATCTATATCACACTGCTTCCCCTGAGATTCAGGATCACCATGCAAGGAGATAGAAAGATTGTAAGGGCCAGAGGCAATGGGTATCTGTGATGAAATGGTATTGTCTGGCCATGACAACACTGTTACAGGATACACTTACAGCAGCTGTGACTATATGCTTAAGACCTTTGCAAGATCAAAGCAGCCGAAAATCCAGCAATGGAAGCAGGGAGGCCTCATGAAGCCCCAGCCCTAGCTGGGGAGCTATTGGCAATTAGTGGCTGCTGGCAGAACAAGAGTCCACTTCATCAGGGAGGTGATCCCAGAGAAGCTACACGTGCTCCGGTAGATGTCCTATTTCCAAATGGATTATATAGATAACACTAGTGAACTCACTGGCCTTAACAATAGAATGCATGAAGTTAGAAGGGAAATTGGTGGGAAAATAGGGGAGGGATTGAAGAGAAGGCAGTAGGGGTGGATTTGATCAAAATAGGTAATATGTACCCACGGAGTTCTCATACAGCAAGCTGAAGCAAAATAAAAACAAAAAACAATGGCTAAATAGTATGCCAACTTCTAATCTTTAAATAACTAATTTGCGTCCTCTTTCCATAAGCGTTAGTTCTACAAGGTACCATGTAGGTGACAGCTTTTGCCAAGACTTGTACCCACTGCCAGCTTTGCTACTGTAACCTGAGCCTTCTCGCTTTCTCTTCCTTCCCCTTCGGCTGTCTTTTTGTTTTCACTTTGTCTAATAGCAGAACTTGATATGTGGTCACACTTCTCTTTGGACAGTGTTGCTTCTTTGAATGTTGGGCTTGCTAAATAGCTCACTGATATTTGACTTAGATATGTGTAGTAAGTTATCTAATACTTTCGAGTCTTGGTTTCTTTATCTGTGAAGTGAGAGGGATGGTCACCAGCACACTGGATTTCTGTGATGAGCAAGTGTAGTTGCTGTAGCGTCGGTGCCCAGTGCAGTACATGGGAGTCATAGGTGCATGCTTGGAAGCCACCCGCTTCTGCCTTGTCCTATTCTTGAAAAAGAATCATTTGGAATAAAATTTAAAATGAAGCTAACAGTTTGGCAGAAGTTACAGCATTAGGCCCCGTAACCCAGGGTAAACAACTCGAAAACAAACAATATTTCTGTTGACGTTTATTTTATTTTTGGTGAAGGACAACTTGGATCTGGAGGAAAGTATACAGCTCCCAAGTGCACAGAATCTTTAGATTTCATATGTGCATGCTTCTCCCTTGCTTCTCAGGCCTGCTCCATGCCCATTTTATGCTTCATTTGTGTTGCTGGGGAGCATGAAGAAGACTGAGGCTTAGGCTCTGGTCCTGCAGGCTAGCCTCTAACCTTTAGGCTGACTTCTGTATGACAACCAGCTTGTTCTGTCTGTGTTGATCCTTGAGTATGATGAAGGTTTTTTTTTTTGTTTGTTTGTTTAACTTTTTTCCAAGACAGTGTTTTGATGTATACCCCTGGCTGTCCTGGAACTCGTTCTGTAGACCAGGCTGGCCTTGAATTTATAGAAATCCTCCTGTCTCTGCCTCCCAAGTGCTAGGATTAAAGGTATGGGGCACCACTGATTGAAGGTTTTTATATGAGGTAGTATTTGATAGACTTCATGGGAAGTTCAGAGGCTACTTGTCTTAGTACTAAGATATTTACAATGCCATCAAAAAGTCAGCATGATGGCCACTCTGGGAAGGAATCTTGGGCAGCTGAGACTTCTGTCAATATATTTTACAGACACAAATTAATTTAGTCAAATAGCTTTTTGTTTGACTAGACTTTAATGACTTTATCAATCCTTATGACAAAATGAAAATCTCTACAATTAGAAATAAGATTTAAAAGGATACAGTAAATTTTTTCCCCTTAGGAAGAACCTGGAAATTGTTTTATCTCCCACACATTCTCTACCAGGAAGCCTGGTTGTAATCTGTGTCCTACAAAATGGCTATTCTTCCTGCCATCTTCTTTATGAGTAGAAATCAGGACCTTTTATTCTTAAAGCATTGTCTTCCATTATCTTTTGCAACATTCTTTCCTTTTGGGTTCTCTCAGTCTGTTTCTTTTGGTCTTCTTCTAGAGGAAGACCTTGAGTTATGGGTGAGTACTAATGAGTTCCCTGAAGCAGAAACTCAGGAATCAGCCTGGACTGCTGCTTCCTATACTCCATATCGGAAAATCTATATGCTCTGAAATCTGTCTGTTTCTCTCTATCTTTCCCTACTCTAACTACCTTGATGTCCTGGCTGAACTACCACAGCGGTGAGTCACTTCCGGCTTCCTTCTAGTCTCAAACAGAAGTTATGGCAATCCGTTAGAATAGTGAAGGAAAGCACTACTGGGTGCATCTTGTTCCTTCTACTTCCTGTTCTATCACACCCACCCCAGCTCTGTATCCTAGTCCACTAGTTCTTCAGGATGTCATTCCTCTGCTACTGCCCTGTCCCATATACCCTTCTCTAATTGGACAATGCATTTGTCCAATTCTAAAAATATAATCTGCAGCTAGCTTAGCTCAAATGCTGGTTCCCCAATTAAACATTCTCAACTTTCCCATCAGTTAAAGTTCCCAATGATGTATCCAGACAGCAACTTTTCTGTTCAAAGTGCTTGATTTGCATCTTAATAAGAGATGCTCGTTATCTTTTTTAGCTGAAAAAAAAATATATCTTTTGTCAGACTATGACATAGCATGAGTTAGGCATATAGGATCTATTTTTTTACACTGAATTATATATCGCCAGGACCCTGATAAACATTAAGGAAAATACAGTGGACATAATTATGGCCAAAGTGAGCATAGCTGAGGTCAGATGCTTGATCACTGGGGACATTGTAATGTGTTTTTCTATTCAGTAACCAATGCTTATTCTTATTTGTTGCTCTACTGAAGTCAAAGGAGAAGTATTTCTCCCTAGGGATTTGCACATGTAAAGCAAATGTTGGCAGGAGAAAGACTTCATGAAAAGGCAGTAATGGGCTACATAATGTTCTTTTCTTCTGCTTCCATCTTTAGTAATTATGCCAGGTCCTTAAGTCAGTGTTTTCCCCCTCCCCCACAATGGGAACACTATAAATAACAACAGATGTCTATGATCCACACTTATAATTTTTGATTCAATAATTCAGGGATAGGTTCTGAGATGTTATACTTCTAGCAAGTTCTCAGCTGATGTTGATGACACAGGTGTTGAACTATGCTTATTAAAACTACTTTCAGTAATTCTAGTACAAAATCCAGTCCCAGGCTCATCTTCCCAAACAAGAAGGGGTTCATTTGCCAATACCCAAACATCTTTGTGAGTCTATAGGTCTAGTGGCTGAAGAAGTGTGGGTGGGCAGATGGTAAGCCCTTGACGATCCTACCATTACACGTTTCTGGATAACGTTCATGACTAGACAAATACTAATATTTCTTTCGCATGTTGTGAATAAGTATCCGTGTTATTGGCTTTTGCATCTTCTGATCTTTTAAGAAAGTTAACTGAAGCACAGCAACAGCTTTTGGCAGGGGCAACCCACCCTTGTTCAAAGAAAGGTGCTACAAGCTGACCAAGGAGTAATGAAGCACAAGGAAGCTAGACAGACTGAGGTAAAAGCAGCTGCTTATGGATGAAATTGAAATTTTGTTTACATGTCAATGTTTTGAAAGAACATAGCTATGCAGACGGCAGGGTTTGTTATCCATAAGGCAGTGGCTGAAGAATGCTATGGGGAACACACATGGTTTTAGTTCTCTTTTCATGATTTCCTCAACATCTCCAGATTTCAATTTCTTCACCCATAAAAATGAGATTAATCTAGATCAGTGGTTCTCAACCATGGGTCATGAAGGAGGTCACATATTAGATATCTTGCATATCAGGCATTTACATTATAATTCATAACCGTAGCAAATTACAGTTGTGAATTAATAACAAAATAATTTTATGGTTGGGAGTTTCTCACTAAAACATAAGGAAATGTGTTTAATGGTAGCAGCAGTTTGAGAAACCCTGATCTAGATAAGGGTCGATCATTTTATTTTCTCTATAAGGCCAGTGACACTAAGTATTTTAGGACTTGTGGGTCATTCTATCTCTAAGACATCTTCTGAACTAGCCCTAGACACTATGTAAATGAATGAGTGTGTGACTATGTCCTAATAAAACTTTATTTATAAAATCACGTGGTAATCAGACCCAGTACTAGGACATGAGTAATTAGTGTTTTATTTATTTATCTTTATTTTACTGTCAGTTCTCTCCGATGACTGAAGTACTAGCTAAGATCTCTCATATGAACTTTTTGTTTGGTTTTGATCACAGACTCCTAGAGGTAATAGTATCAAATATTTTAGCACAATGCTTTAATGAATATATGCTAATTTATAAGCGGCAGATCTACAAGGTTCTGCTATATTATATGTACTATAAAACATGGCCCTAAAAAGAAGTTTTAAAGGGATGTGACAAAATAAATAAAAGCAGATGATCTACTTTCCGGAACATCCTTTGGCTCTTGTAAATTCCTTTGAGACTTTGGAGGCCACTCATCTTGATCAGTTTGGTGATCTTTGGTGGTATTGTTATGTGTGTGGTATACCCCTTAGGAGGTAGAGCTGCCAGATGATTTTTGGCTGAATCAACTAGAGAGTTAGCTCTGGATCACTGTATTAACAGGAAAAAGAAGTACAATCAACTGAAAATGAAAGAAGACGACTAGAGGCCAGGAGTTCGTTGAGGTTGAATGTTTAGTTGGGCTGTGAATATAGTAGACGTGAAAGGAAATTGGTGTCTTCTTTAGGCATATGTGACTTAATGAAAAAATGCACGGAATCAGCAGGGTTTCCCAACATTACTCTGGTCATCAACACACAGTAAACATGTTCAAGAGGAATGGATAAAGATTTGTTACTGTCCATGTGGCCCTTTATAAATTCTTTATGAACTATCTCTCAAGGGAATAGCAGTTTGGAGAAATTACACATGTAACGTTCACTTGCAGTTTTTTGAGGTTGTCTATCGCATGGGAGCTGTGTCAGGAACCTTTAGAAACTGCAAGCTGGAGATTTAATCTATGACGAAGGGTTTGACTTTGAAATACCTAATTCTCTAAGTGAGTCAAGTACTTGTTCCTGGTTCCCATGGAATTGGTAAGGATTTTAAATGTTGGAAGTAAGATGGCTTTGCAAAGGATATGAGAGGGTATTTAAGCCTTCTGAGTAGGGTGAGTACAGCAACATAGTGTTTCCGCCCATGGTGGGCTTTGGCTTATGGTGACTTATGATGACTAGCTGAGTAGCTAGTTCATCTTACACAGTTGCATCTAATGTCCTGCTTCTGATGGCATATCTGCACAAATCCAGTTTTCCCTTTCTTTCGTTTTGGATGTACGTCTGGGCATTTCCCTCTCAAAGTGCTTGGGATGGAAGTCCCCAAAGGTTTGTTCCTTTTCTCTAAGTCAGTGTTTCCATGGTAAGAAGTACAAAAATTTTATTTGTGAGTAGACAACAGAAGAGCTTATCTTTTTTCTCTCTTTCCCTTCCTCAACTTTCACTTGAGAACCGTGGTAAACATTTTCTATCATCAAAGTCTTTGGTGCAAAAATGCTGTCTTCACTTTCTGGTCTAACTGTTTGCTTGATTCTGTCTATTGTGATTTGATGTCTACAGTGACTAAAATTCCTGACACACTGCACAACTAAAGAGAGGTTTTTAAAGTGTCCATCTCTCCCTCATTTTTAAAATCTTCTAAACACTTATTTCTTTGATTGTTGTTGTTATTTTTTCCATATATATTGTGACTACTTTTGTTCTGAGTGTAAACTAGATTATTTTTTTCTCTTATCACTCAGTGAGAGTATATATCAGAAATATTTGGAGTTTGAAGTCCATTTTAAAAATAATGATTTTGGATAAGTCTCAAAGGTGGAAAAACAGTGGGCATACTCAGAACGCCTATTCAATGCAGCATGGGAATCTGAGCCGTCGGAGCCTGTCCTTGCACAGACCGGAGAGACCGCAGCATTATAGTATGGTCCAGCCTGTTCATTCCTCCTCACTTTTCTTTAGTTACTAGGCTAAAATTTCTCCTTGTTCTGATATTTGAATACAGATTCACACTATAGGAAAATAACAGCCTGCCTGTAAAATTGTTTCCAAACAAGCGTAATTTCTGGCCATCTGGAATTTTCCAGATGTAAAGGTTAAGGGGAAGCTCACTGCGATGCATCCCAGAGAGCCGGGGACCTCTTCCTGGAGCATGCCTTCATGTGTTCAGGGCTGGCAAAAACTTCCTCAGATATGACTTGATGCTAAACGTCAGAGTTTATCATTCTCCTATAGCCAATCAAAAGGAACTTGCTGGGGTGGGAGGAGGGAGGCTCTTCCAGGAAGAGTTCAGTGTGGAGCTGACAGCATTTTCCAGGACAGAAAGTAAACAGGGGTTTTATGTTGACCTCGGAATGCAGAACTGGTAAAAGCCCCAAAGAAAACAACAAAAATGTCCCGTAGATGGGTTCTAGTAAGAGGCATCAAGTTATCTGTCTCCATCCAGAAAAAGACAAAGGGCTAAATGAGAGTAAACAATGGAGTCAGTTCCTCTTCTTCAAATGCTTCGCTGCACACCTAACTGAGTGATGGCATCTCCCTCATAGGTTTGACCGTCATTGTTCCCATTGTCAGGGCATGACCTCAGACCCACAAGTAACTTCGTGAATTGTCTGCTTCTGAATGGAAGCCTTCCTGTCTGTAAAAGTTGTCACACATCTAATCACAGGTGATATATGGCAACACATTCCTTCTAAATGCACCTTTCATTGTAATTGAGTGTTTGCACCTTTGGCTGGAAAAGAATGCCTCCCTGTATCCCCTCTCTCAGGCTGCTCTCTGTGCTTAAAAGAAAACCTTAAAAATAGAGTCTTCACAGCTTTAACTAGACCAAAGAGGCCTGTCATCTTCCCTGGACATTGGTGATTTTTTTTTTGTCATGTTTAATCAAGGTCCCCATGGATAACAATATTTTTCAAATGGCCACATTTTGAACATTTAATTCTTTTTTTAAACGTCAAATTCAGACACTTTGTTATATATTATATATCCCAAACTTTAATCAGATAAGTTTCTGTATAAAACACTGAAGTGCTGGATTCACTTTTAACAGATGTTCTATGTATTATCAAGAGATTTCACCCTGCACATTACCAAGTGTAGAGCCGTGTGCAGACCTCGGGCGTTGTCCTGGGGTCAGACGTGGGGTGATGAGACCTGTGTATCTGTATTTACAGCCGTGAATCGGAACCATGATCTTACCTTTGCCACCAACCTTCTAGCATCAAAGATAACTTGATTGTGTTTATTGCCACCCTTTGAAGAAAATGCAAGAAAAAGTAAAAATAAAAAACAGGCATCTCTGAGGCTAACCTAATGCCCACAGCAATTGAAAGACTTAAAAATTCACTGCAACATTTTTTTCTCCAAGAAATAAACTCTTACTTAATGTGAAAAACTGAGGGTCTGACTGAATAATCAAGGTCCTCATCCATCTTCTTCCATCCTAGGATCAGCATTGATCTGATGGGATAGTTTCCTGTTTGGAAGGCTTCTTCTCTATAACATCGGGTGACCTCCCAAGTGAGAGGCTCACCATCTTTCCCATGCGGTCCAGCATCCTTACTGTTTCTGACAGCACAAGAATCCCATGTCTTTCTGAGTTCACTCAAAAGTTCCTTGCCCCTCCATCATTAGGAGGACCCCTTTTATGATCCTAGCCTGTCATTACTGCTCAGTCATCCTCATGGTACTTCTTCTTCTAGCACAGAGCCCCTGGAACACCGGGACTAGGGCTTTTCATCTTGTATTTTTCACTCCCACCTCTACATCAGCAGAGAGGACAGCACTATATAATTAGTGCTTAGTTGTAACTTATATTTGTAAAACGCCTTACATTTACAAGGTGCCCCACCCCCACCCCATTCTCCTTCTGCTCAATTATCTGGGTGGAATTGAAATTAACTGAATTGAGAAATCCTGTTAGGGGTTAGAAGGCAGGGTAAATGGCAAGAAAGAAAATGGGACTAAGGTATCTAAAACAAATGTTAGTAAAGCACACAGAGCAGTGACTACTCACGGCTCTCTGTGGAGCAGACAGGTTTCCTCTGGTGGCTTCTTCTCAATTCAAGACAATTCACTCTTGGCTGCATATAATTTGCTTTTAGATTATGGGCTCTGGATGGCTGCTCTACAACTTAAGAGTTGTAAGTGAAGACAAGATATTTTTCTTTCTTGTGCATCTGTGTGTGATAAGAGCGATGCTGTCAGATGATCATACGTCAATGTATATGCACAAAGAAAAGGAAGTCGTCACATACGAGAGTGCTGCAGGCCTGTGTTTTCTGAGACATTTTTTACAATAACCAGATATAGAGTCAGCTTAGATCCCCATCAACAGATGACTGGATAAAGAAAATATGGTTTATATACTATATATAACAGAACATTATTTAGCCATAAATACAAAGGAAACTCTATCATTTGCAGCAAAACTGGTACATATGTGAAATAAGAAATAAGGTTCATATATGAATAACTGGTACATATATGAAAACTGGAATACATATATGAAATAAACCACTCACAGAAAGATGGATGACAGCACATTCTCTCTTGTAAAAACATAGAGCAAGGTCATCTAAATGTAGAATATTGATAAGAGTCAGGAAAGATGGTAGCAGAAGAGATGAGAAGGGAAAGGATGGTTAGACAGGATGCAGGCGTGCTGTACACATGTGTGTGTGGCGATATCACACTGAATCCTATTGATATGTACAATAGATGTGTTACATTTTGGAGAAAAGAAAAAGATAACATGAGGAAGAACTTCTGTCGTGGTTAGACCTAAAGCTTTGCTGAGGTTCTATTTCTTCTGAGAATGGGTTTGAGCTAAAATCACACAAAAGAAGAGACATGTCTTGGCGAGGCAGGCAAAGCAGCAGAACAGAAATAGGGCTCCTATGTTCCAGAAGCCCCCGAGGTCCAAAGGAGTTGGAAAGCCTTTGTCGAGAAAAGAAGAACAGGAGGAGGAGGAAGAGGAGGAAGAGGAAGCTGGAGAAGAAGAAGAAGAAGAAGAAGAAGAAGAAGAAGAAGAAGAAGA
>NW_021604702.1:3812987-3854606 GCF_004785775.1 Grammomys surdaster | reverse complement strand
GAGGGAGAGGGGGGGGAGAGAGAGAGGGGGAGGGAGAAGGGGAGGGGGAGGGAGAGGGGGAGGGGGAGGGAGAGGGAGAAGAGGAAGAAATAATGATAATGACAGAGAATGAAAAAAACTTTTATTTTATGATTTATTTTTATTTTGTATGTGCATTGGTGTTTTGCCTGCCTGCATCTCTGTGTATTGGATCACCTAGAACTGGAGTTATAGACAGTTTGAGTTGCCGTGTAGGTGCTGGTAATTGAACCCAGGTTCTCTGTAAGAACAGCCAATGTTCTTAACTGCTGAGCCAAACCTCCAGTTCCAAAAAAAAAAAAAAACCATTCTTAACAAAAGCAGTCAATGAAAGGGAAATTGTATTTTAGTTCTTTATGATTTACTAATATTTTTTAAAAGATATTTCAAAATCCACTCTACATTATATCTTGAGCCCCTGACCTCAAGGATACATTTTCATGTTATTATAAATATGCTTTATATTGTTGCTGTGGATAGGAAAGGTCTTCCAGATCTCACACACTGAAGGCTTATTGATGTGCAAGCCAGAAATGAGATCCTGAGGACCCTGACCTTGTCAATAACTTAACACTCACTAGTCAACAATTTGATGGACTACTAAAAGGTGTTTAAAAGTTAGAATTCTTGCGACTATGCTACTGGCTACTGGATCTAACCATAACTTCTTTCTCTGCTCTCTGGATATAATGATGTGAGTACCTTGCTTGGCCATAGCCTCTCTGCCATGATCTTTTCCTTGCCACAGATTCACAATTGGACCAAGTGGCCATGGACTGAAAATTCTGAAGCTATAAATCCAAATAAGTCTTTACTCCTTCCTGTTGACACTCTAAGTATTTTGTTACTGTGTTTGAAAGTGGAAAAATGCAAACATTAAAAGTGGAAAGGCACAATTAAATTCTTTCCTAGTCTTCTCTAGGCTTCTAGAGTTGAAGTGAACTCTACTGTTTGTCTGGCTTAGCACACACAGATGTAAGAACACAGGGCATGGCTCCCAGGAGACAATACTCAACTTTGATATCACAGTTCTTGTCTAAAACAAACTTGCTGAGGTAGATGTTTCATCCTTTCTCATCCAATCCCATTCTTTTATACGTGACTTACCTTATTATACATTTTAGTCATTTACCATCAGAAGATTCTGACTGTGTCTATTGAATGCATGTAGGATGCATTTGAATAGAAGTGCTTATATGCAGACTTTCCTGTAGATATGAGTGGGACATGTGTCCCCATAAAAGTACCTAACACTTCATAAACAAATAATATTTCTAGAGCAAATAAATCAGTGGTAATAGCATAGTAATCTGATTTATCAGGGGCACCAAAATGTACTCATCATAATATTAATCAAAAATTCCATGGAATATATATACATATATACATACCACAAATATAAAATGCTAGCTTTAGTACTGTCTGTGGCCACCAGAAGTGAGTTGTGACTGAACTCACCACAGAATGTACTCTTGATATAACTAATGGTGACAGTACTTGAGCCTACAACAGTATGAACTCTTCTTCTTCTCAGTCACTAGATATAGGACACTGCCAGACTGCTGACTAGTTAAAATATCAAACCACCCCAAGAATTTGTGGAGAGAGAGTCGTGTGAGTGACTCAAGCCTCTGTGGACAATGGGAGGACATGAGAGGACATGATGCTTAAGTCTCAGCAAAGATCCCGTCCCCAAGTTGTGGCACTCTCCCTGTCTCTCCTTCCTCTCTTTTTGTCTTTTCCTCAATTTGTTTGACTCACTTCACCCATCCTTGTAGACATGACAGAAATAGACTTTTGGCATTTCCTCTTCTCTTTTATTGACTACTGGGGCCTCGGAGGTCCCAAAGGAAAATGAATGAGGACAGCTTGAGAAGGATGCTGGAGGACCTCTGGCAGTGTTTGCAGACTCCTCCATCAAGGTCCATGAATCTTGAAAATCAGAAGACAAGGGAATCTTGCTAGTGTCCCTGCTCCCTCTCTCTTCCTGCTCCTCTCTTCAGGGTCAGGTTCTCCAACCCCACCCTTCCTTTCTGTGGCCCTAGAGGGAGGACATGAGTCAGCACTTAGGCTTTCAAGTGTGATCTGCTTCTGAGTCCTCAGAAGGTACTTATTTCAAATCTAGGACATACAACTACAGAGAAAGTCTCCCTCCCACCTCCTTCTGTTCTGTGGCCAGGCACTGACTCCCACTTTCTGAACGAGCTTTAACTGGATCTTAGCTTGAACATTAGAACAACAGTGTTGTGCTCTTCTCTCTCTCTCTCTCTCTCTCTCTCTCTCTCTCTCCCTCCCTCTCCCTCTCCCTTTCTCTCTCTCTCTCTCTCTCTGTCTCTCTCTCTCTGTGTGTGTGTGTGTGTGTGCGTGTGTGCTGGGGAGAGGTTGTTAGAATAGAAGTAACTAGCACCCAAGTGTAATGGACAGATGGATCTTTCAGAGAACTCCAACAATTTGAGCATCTGGTGCTTGGCAATGTTGAGTTTGGGAGATGAGAGAGGGAAGAAGACAACAGAGAGAGGGGAGCCAGACTTTTACTCTTCTAAAAGAGGAAGCACATTGGAATTCTTTCTTGATATCTCATTAAAACTTTAAGGCATACCTTTCAGTCGATTCTTCTGGGAACAGAACCAAGTTCACTAATTTTTTTGATTAGCCAATATTCTTTCTGTCCTTTATATAAATTTTCACTTTGCATGAAAAAAATAAACCAGTAGGGTGTTTGTTGCTAACTCACTGTCACAATTTTTGTCTTGGCTTTTTAGGGAAAGGACAAACAGGGTTAAGAGGGGTTGATCCAGACCTCCCCGTGGATCAGGCAGTGAGGAAGAAGGAAGCTACTTAAGTTCTCTGAGTTAAGAGTACATGAAAGCCACACCCCCAGCAGCCATTGCAGGCAGCAATCTGGTAAAAAGTAATCTGGAAGCTGTGGTTCTCCAGCCTACAAAGGATTGAGAATGGCTGAGCTCCTTCCCTTTTGTCTGTTGGGTTTCTCTTGTGCTTGGTTCCTGTCTTGCTTGACATAGCATCTCTTTCCCCTATCAAAGCAGGCTCAGGTTAGGAAGAGATAGTGAGAACTGAGTGCCGTAAACTCCAGAGGCTAGATTCTTATTTCCGAGTGTCTTGTGGCTAAAGCTGACAGGAAGCACTCCTATGGCGCTCTTGTAAAAATGTCAAATATGACCTTTTTCTATAAAATATTGTAAAACTTGTGTTAAAGACAAGGAATTCAAATATTCTCCCCCCCACCACCACACAAAGATCTTGTAAGACTTTTATGCAAGTGTTTTAATTTCCCTCACCCCAGTAAAACCTTTGTTTATTCAAAGGTCTGCTCCTCTAGTCTAGGAATTTGATGGCCTGGAGCAGTGACCCTTTTCTCCTTGGAGCAGTGACACTTTGGCCCCTTTCTTCATTTCCTGTGCACCTATTCTTTTCAGGCTAGCCAATTGAATTAGGTCTGTGAGGTCTGACCACAGCCAATGGGAAAAAAAGACACAGACACCATCAGAGTTAGTAAAAAATCTGAGTGCACTTCCTGTCTGTGTGTTTGGTTTCCAAGCACTTCCTCTTGACCAAGAGTAAAGCTTGTCTTGTGCAGACCCTTCGGCAGGAATGCTTGTCTCTCTCTTTGCAACCTCAGACTTATTCCTCACACCCTTATTTAATAAAGTGATCTTGTTTCTAAGTAAGAGAAGATCAGATCTCCCTCTGGCTTGGATAGCATCCTTGTGGAAACTGGGGGAAAAAAATGGATGCTTCCTCCTTGTGAGGAATTAGGGATGCATGAACCTTTGTAATTACCAAGAAAACTAAGAGCATCTATTGCATGAGCAAAGTGAGCCCTGCAGGCAAGGCTACACAGCTGCTTAGCAACTGGAAGGAGCAGAGTGTAGTCTTGCTGTCACTTCCTGCCAGGCTCTCCTTCCTACTGGGGCGAAGCTAGCCAGGTTGTGATTAATTAATATGAAACAGTGATTTGTTCCAATGCTTATGAATACAAGGAAAATCTCTCTCTCTCTCTCTCTCTCTCTCTCTCTCTCTCTTTCTTTGTGTGTGTGTGTGTGCTGTACAGTGAGAGGGTTGAAGTATCTAGGTGGTTAGTGATTTCATCCTGCAGAGGAGAACAGCACCTATTATCCTTAAACTGTAGAAAACCTACCTCTTTTGATATCATCGCCCTGGTCTGAGGATGAGTTCAGTTCAGGAAGCTCTAGAGACATTGCTCTCATGCCTCTAAAAGGCTTGTGTCTGGACAAAGGGTGAGTAAAAGTTGGTCTCTACCTTTGGATCTCCCAGCCTTTTTTAGGTGAACTTAAGCAGCTCTGCCTTGGAGAGCTGAAGCGGTCACGACGGGCCGAGAGACCTAGACCAGCTCTGTAGCTTTAGAACTTGAGGAGGTGAAATAAAGCCACTTGACAGTCCTCTTAGGCTGACTTTAGAATGGGGTTTTAAGGAGTGTCTACACTGAAGGTAGAGCCAAACAGAGGGCTAGGTAATGAGTGGCTGGTGTCTTATCCACTTGCCTTGGTCTCCTGAAGCATTTGGGAGAGGTTCTGAGGAGTTGTACAGAGTTAACTCACCTGATGGCTAAACACTGAAGACATTTCAGGGGAATTCCAAGCAACCCAAGTTCAAAACAGTCTTGAAAATACTGGAGACATACTTAGTACTGACTGCAGATATGTATGTGTTGATGTCACTTTTATTTCATTTATGTTTGTTTATATCTATACCTTATTTCATGTGCATGAAATATGTCTATACGTACACAATTGTATGCATATTTGAATGAATCATTAAATGGATGCACGCTATCCCTCCAAACACTTGCAAGATCATTCAAGTCAATTAAATTGTTTTCTACAGAATCTATCTTTTTGATGTTGAAAGAGGTCATACACATGAAATCACTGTGACTAGAGACAGGCAAATGTGGCCAATTTTCTCCCTCCCCCTCCCTCCTCGATCCTTCCCCCTCCATCTCCCTTCTCCCCTCCCCTTTCCTCCGTTGTTTTCTCTGTTCCTCTCTTCTCACCCCTTATTTCCCTCTCCCTCCATCCCTTCTTCTTTCCTCCTGCCTATCTTTTCCTTATTTATTTTTGAAGACATATAGAAACAGAGTTGAGTGAGTCTAGCACGTCAACTTGTCTCTATGAACCGAAGAGTCAGGAAAAATCCCCCTTCAAGGTCAATGCAAAGTAAGTTAAGATACTAGAAAAGAAAATTTTCATAATTATAATTTTTTAAATGGGTAGCTCTCAATATTAGTAATGTTCGCTTAAGACTAAGACTGATCTTGCTGTTGTTTCCCATGCTGGGGTATCTGGAGACTTTAAAAAAACAAGCACACCAAAGCCATCGGAAGGGGAAGAGGCAAACAACAAAAACCCCACCACCTGATGGTACCAAGTTCTGGTGATGACGTGGACCAGCGAGGGCTCAAGTATATATACACTAATGGAGGGCTAAGCAGATGCAGTGCCCTAGAGGACTGTTTGGTACTTTCTGCTGAACCTAAACATATGAACAGCCCATAACCCAGCAGTTCCTCTCCTACCTCAAACCCAAGGGAAATGAACGTATGTGTGTTCCTGATACATGCAAAAACGTTCTAAGCAGCACTATTTGTAATGGTTCCAAACTGGACACTGCTCAAATGTCTATTATTAGAAGGCTGGATAAAAATCATTGCAGTGTAATTACAGTATATTGAGTAAATTGTGACAAACTACATTGTAAATGAATCTGAATCTCACAAACCATGTACTGAGCCTGGACACACACACACACACACACTTACAAAGTTTTATTTCTGCAAATCTTCCGTCAGACAAAGTTATCATGTGGTATTAGCAGTTATAGTCATGTTCCCCTGGTAGGTACATAGTGTGACTAAAAAAACCATGTAAGAGCTTTTCTTTTACATATAAAGTTTTCTATATTTTTGAGAGTTTCATACGCAGGATTTTACTTATGCCTTATCTGTGTCCTTTCTATCCCTCCATCACCCATCCTCCAAATTCTTCACTCCCTCTTAGATTCATGAGCCCCTTTTCTTTAATTATTGCTACCTATTGGTACCCTGTCAGGGAGCTTATCTGTGTGGTGATGGAGAGGAATGGATCTTTCCTCTTCCAGAAGCCACTGAAGCTCTTGATCTAGGGGTAAGACCTTGTAAAATGTCCCCTCTCCATGCTGGCACATCAGTTGAAGTTACTACTGTATGGGTCTTGTTTTGGTGACCATACAGTTAAGATTTTTTTAGGTGGAGAGTTTCCATTTTGAGTCTAGAAGACATTCAGTAGCAGCAGGCTAGGTGTGCCCCCCAACACACACACACACACACACACACACACGCACACACACACACACACACAGAGAGAGAGAGAGAGAGAGAGAGAGAGAGAGAGAATATATTTATTTTTAAGTAAGTGTGTTGTAGTGTTTCCCTGTGACTTTTTCAAACATCTTTATATTATTTGTTTCTCCTGATTCAGTCTTTCTGTATTCCCCTTTCTGCTCCCCAGTTAAAGCCACCTCAGATTTTGCTTTTTTCTTTTCTGCTTTCATAGTACCTGTTTCCTACTACCCTGTCTAGAGGAGCTCCTTCTCTTTGAGTCCTCTAAAGTCCCTTTTAAGAGAATTTTCACTCCACTGCCTGAAGTGGATCCTGGCACACTGAGGTCTTTTATGAAAATTCTCTGAGCTCCAAACTGGCATTTGTGTGCTCTCCTGCCTACAGATTATAACCCGTAAGCCGTTTTCCTGCTCATGGAATGGCTAATCCCATCATTCTTGAGCAGTCAGTCTTGTGGTTTTCCACACAATACTGCAAAAAACAAACAAACAAACATGAAGTCCAAAGGGGGAAAATCACTATGAATATATTTTATTTTTATGTCCCAAAGCATTTGATTTTGACTATTCTCAGATTTAGGGAAAAATTATTTTCCCCCCAATCTATACTCGTAGAAGTTTGCTTTCTATAATAAAATTTAAATTTAATTTAGCATCAAAAGGCATGATAAGCACCAGACTTGAAATCATATTGAATATTTATACCATTATTCATACCTTAGGTTCACACATCACATTTTCCATAACTCTGGAAATGAATAGGGGGCATTCAAGTTTTTGGGCAAGTTAAGGGCAGGATGACAGGGAACAATGGGTAACCATGTGAGACATGCCAACCTTGGTCAAGTGTTTTTGTTGTTTTTCAGAACAGGCTAAGAAGTCTGTTCTTTGGACTTCATGATTTTCTGCAGGATTCTGTGGAAACCACCACAAGGCTGACTGTTCAAGAATGATGGAATTAGTCACTTTCTTAAAAACTCCTAATATGGCTAGATTAGTTGATAGATAAACAGTCACATTGGACACGAAGTCCTATTTATACAAGAGGGGCACTACAAACTAGATCAAAAGGCTCAAAATACCAAAACAAGAGCACAGTTGTGATGGGCAGGCAACCCCAGGCATTTGGTGCTACCCAGCCCCAATATCCTCAGAGTTACATGGTACCCATTTGAAGGAAGTGGCACCCTGATTTGATCTCAAAGCTAGAATTCTGAGGGCTAGAACCTTAGGAGCATGGGGAGAGGTCTATGAGCTTTTAAAAAGTGTGTGTGTGTGTGACTATTATCCACGTCTGTACATATACATATGTGTGTGTACATATGTGCTTTCTTGTGCAAGTAGAGGGCAAGAATAGTAACCTCTACTTCAAGGAAGTCCATCTGAATTTCCATTCACTATGTCAGCAAAAAGTGTAGGAATTCAATAACTCGTTTAACAATATGACAAAATATTTATAAAAACCCCCTCACATATAAAATCCATGTGTGGTCGTGCACATCTGTAATCAAAGTGTACATTTATAGCCTGAGCACTAAAGAGGTGATCAGAATAGGCACTACAGGTTCAAGGCCAGGTCGGGCTACCTAGTGGCTTCTAGACTAGGTAGGGCTACTTATGAAGAGCTGTCTTTCATAAAACAACCACCACCAAAAAACAAAAACAAAACAAAAAGTCCCCACAAACATTAAGTGTAGAGTTTTGTCTGCAAGATGTCTAGAGTCATTTTGCTTCCATTTTGACTGGTAAGTTTTTAAGTCTATGGTTCATATCCTGTCTCTGTAACTCCTTGAGACTCAATCTCCAGCCCACCTCTTTAACCCTTTATTCAAATTGGCTCCTGGAAATCCCTGCTTGCCATTTCGGCCTCTACTGTGCTTTCTTTCAACCCATCCACACTGTCTCTCACCATTATTTTTCTTCCTGCTTCTGAAACTGTCTCACTTCATACACCTCTGGCGTTGTACTCCTCGTTTTCCTGCTAACTTCCTGTTCGTTTCGACATTTCCCAGACGACTTTGCTTCAGTCTTCAGCCCCCTCTTACCGGAAGTTTCCACCTACAGCTTCCACTTCTCACCGGCACTACAGTGTACAGAGACTGTCCTTGTTCTCATGGCTGCGAGCATGTGGGGATGGTGACTCACAGATTTACAGCTCATGTCCTGTTCCTTGCTCAAGGTTTATTCCCATATCTCTGACTGACCACTGGTCATTTTCACTTGAAACTCTTCCCAGTGTCTCAAATTCAACGACAGCTAGCTGAGTTTGCCCTCTCCCCGACAAAAATACTTCCCTTTTCCAGTTCCTTGTTTCTGCCCCACAGTCCTGTCTCACGGTCATTCCTGCTGAAAACAAGTAAATCATCTTTACTGTGTCTCTCATCCTTACCTTTGCCCACCTGAAGTTCCCTATCATGTCTGAAAATTCAGTTCTACTGACTTGTTTCCCCAAAATTTCCCTTACCTTCTTGAGGATTTTTTCCACTTCCTACTGGATTTTCATCGTAACAGAGCTTGATCATTTACTGCACTTGTAGCCAGTCTCTCTGTGTTTCCCATCTGTCACTCTGAGCTCACACTTTACTCCCAGTTCTCTGAAACAACGGTTCCCACTGTTTCCCTGAATCCAGCTTTTGATCCTCCTATGTTATTTATTGCTCTGTCTCAATTGCAGATTATAAAGCAAATAATCTTTGGGTCCCAATAGATACTGGATACCATGCTAAATTCTATCTGTAAAAGATAAAATTGTTGTAGTAATCAAAGGAGAAACCTTTACCACCCAGATTAGAAAACTAGATCACTGTCTAAACAACACAACAAATGGGGACAAATGAGAAAGTTATCAGTGCTATGTGTACCAGGTATAGAGCAGCAAGACCAGGAAGCCAAGTCTTAGATTTATGTCATTCTGAACACTGTTCAGCTGAAGGCTCAGTGAGAGAGCTTTCCTAGGAAGAGGGGACCAGTAACTGACAGAAAGAGATCAAGCAAGTTTGCTGTTGGTCAACTTTCCCTCCCATCTTGCCAGTGTCTGTAGAAGCCCTGCCCCTGGGGGATTCAGCTGTAAATTTATGGTACTGGAATAATTGATGAACTCCAGGGAGTTTTTAGTGAATTTCTATTGGTTCATTTTATTTGATGGACTTTTAAAAACTATTGCTGACTCTTTGTGACTTCTGTGACCTAGAAAATCACTAAGTCCAAGTTCAAGTGACTCCGAGGTAAATTTTTATATGCAATGACATTGTCAGAGAAGGTTCTAGACCTTGTTTAGACTATGCTTGGCCAGGCTCCTATATATACCCTTTCTTCAGAAAAAGGAACCAAGGAAGAATATTTCAAGTCAGTCATACCAGATGTTGGGGAGAAGATGTTGGAAGAAGATAAAATAACTCAGCAAATTAACTTAAGAAGGAAAAGAGAGGCTTAAAAAACGTTTTTTAAAAAAATCTATTTTTATTTAAGAAGGGAGTTGGTGTGTGACTTTGTACTTTGTTCTTAAAATCACTTTTATTTTCCTAACCACACTACATTGATAAAATCCAGATGAGTATTTGGCTACATTAACTCTCAGGATAGCTTTGTCAAATGGTGTCCATCTAGGAAAAGGCTAGCTATCTTGAGTCTCCCCAAAGCCTGCTATACACTATAGTTACAAGAAGAAAAAGCTGGAGTTTTTGAAAAACTCTATTGTTATTGCTGTTCTGTTGAAGACCATTACCCTTGACCCAGCCATCTTGCTCATAGGAAACCATCCTTTTTTTTTTTTTCATGAGTGTCTAACGACATGTGGGTGTTTGTACTAACAAGACTGAGCCATACTTGGCAGTCCTGCTATTATGTTTAAAAGTGTGGGTTCAGAAAGAGATCCTGACTCAATAAAGTAGAGAATAGTCAAGAAAGGTACTTGGCCTCTACTTCAGAGGTGAACAGCTAGTCCAACGTTACCAAAAATGTTGCTAAGGCAGAAACAAGAGAATGTCTAATAGACTTAGTAGCCTGGAAATCACCAGGGACATTGTATGTTGTATGTTTGGAACAGAAGCCAAGCAAGGGTAGATTGAAGAGAGAATGTGGATGTGAGGAAATGGAAACACCAAAATCTAGATGATTTTCTACAGTGGAGGAGCTGGGGGATGAACAGGAAAGGAATGATAATTAGGGGTACAAAGGGGCGGCAGTTAAGGTGGTTGATTATAGAGTCTGTCTATAGCTTTACATGAATGATTCAGAAGGCAGGGAGACACTGGTGATAGAGAAAAAAGAAGATACTGTAAGGAGGGCCCCTAAACGAGGATGATTCTAGAGTCCTCTGGTAGATTTTGTGATGAGGGATGCCTCTTTCGCCATATTCAGAAGGTTTTATGAGTGTGACTATTGATCAGATATAACCAGATCTGTAGTACCGAGAAGAGAAGGAGGGAATAGCATTAATTCTTTGGTTGCAAGCAATAGATGATATTTATAGTTAATTTAAGAAATAAATAATGGATTGGGTGAATTATGGGTACCTTAAAAACAAACAAAAACCCACTATTAGCCAACGATGGTCCCCCTGATGTCGAAGGGGACTCGACTCTAGCTCAGTTCTTCGGACAGAAAAACAGGTAAATGAAATTTACTCAAGGATCTAGCCTGCCTCCCAGAGAACAGTAGCATAATGGGGCCAAGAATGTCCTGATTCTTCCACTGTACAAAGGTGAGCTGTCTCCGTAAAGTGGGAGTCACATATCTCCTCCTGTCTGTCACTCACTTGCTGTCCTCCCACTGTGCATGTCAAAAGCTTCCCAGCAGCTGTGTTCTAGCCCTCTTCCTCAGGAAGTGGAACATCTGTCTCCAGGCACCTGGTCAGAAAGTGCCACATGTTGACAAGGCCCTTCTTCATCTGACGTTTGGAGCTAGGCCAGGGGAGAGTCTGAGCAGTAAGTGGGATTGCTGGAGTGTTCCAGTTTCCATGTGGTCTCTAGGGCAGTTGGCAGAGCAGAACATCAGCATTTTCCGTACAGTACCTGTACTCAAAGGAATCACTGGGGTCGGCAGAGGTAGTACAGTGCAGTCCTCTACCCAGAAGACACATTTTGCCAAGTTTTCTTGCACAATAGCTATCCAGATCCGGATATTACCGTGTTAAGGAGCACTTGGCTTCCTCTCTAGCCTCTGTTACTACTACTTACGGATGTTGGCAGCGTGCAGCGCATCCTCAACCATCCAGGATGGCTATATCCATTCTTGCTCAGTTTTTCTGACCTATTTGTCCCTTTTCCCATAGTGAACTTTGAATATAAAATCGTAGATCTCAGGAAGAAAGACAAAGTAACTACCGTAAGTCTAGCAAGTGACTATAATTGCTCTAGGTCTGACTTTCAGCTTCATGAGTTCAAATGCTCTATCAGTTCTCTGAAAACTTTCAGCTTCTCAAGGACTAGACACACTTATCAAACTCCAGGATACTTTTGATGCTGAAATGAAATCTTCTAACTTACTAACTCTTAGGGGTCAGAATACCTGTGTTATCCAAGGAACAACGCAAGAGCCATAGAAAAGTCTACATGACCACCCCCTCTTCTTCTTGGCCTAAGAGTAACTGGGTGGGGTATAAACATAGAACCTCCCAAATATAATCTACATGATGATCAGTCTGGCTCCTTTAGGCCTGAGCCACCTGGCTCTTTCCTTTCTCCCTTTCCTTATATCATTAAATTTCCTTGACTGGTTGCTCCCTAGCATCTGGTGACTCTTCCTTCCTTTCGTGAACCTCTTTTGAGTGAGGATAGTATTGTGCCCACACTTGCATTGCTACATCTCCTCAGAGGCCAGGACAGGTTTTGCATATGGTAGGCAAACAAGACTTCTTTGTTATTATGCTACTTCTGAGAAGGTTTCTTGGAAAAGTACTTCACATCTTCATTCTCAGGAGGCTGGATGATCACTCAGCAAGCAGTGGATTTGTGCACAAAAGCTTTTCATTTGATTCCTGAGTCTACCTCTTGCTCCATCTATGACTGGAGGTTAAATCACTTATTACCCATCAACCTTAGTTTCTTCATCTTCAACATGAACAGTCCTTATCCAACATGATTAGAGAGACGATCAAATGAGATCAAGATGCCAATGTGTTTTAAAGCCTGCATAAAGTGAAGAGTTTAATAATGATAGTGGAGTCAGAACAAAGGAAACAGGATGACCTCATGACTAATGGTAACACCCACCTGTGGTCTACCGGTCCTCTGATCTTTATATCCTCGGCACCCAGCACAGAGGTTTAGAGCTGAGTTCTCAATAGCCTTTTGCTTTTCCAATAAAATCAGTTTCCATTTTATTTTCGGTGTTTTCTTGAGGGAGTGGAAAGGAAGTGGTTGCCGAGCATTTCATGTGAATGTGGATCTAGGTGAAGGAAAGGCATCAATAGATGGAGTGTCCTCTTCTTGCTAGGGGTTTCTGGAGGGTGGAGAGGTTCTAGAAGCTTTTGGGATTCTGAACACTGGCCTGTCCATAGAGGTTTGCATAACCTCCAAAGCAGGTAGTCCTGATTACAACTCTGTATTGTTGCTCTGTTCCTGGGATGCTCATGGCCAGATACTCTACGGAAAGCTTACAACACTAGGACTGATGCTCTGGGAGTCCCGCTGGGAAGGTTGGGTGGTGCCTTTGAAGTGACCACAGATTTGGTATGCACAGAATTTTCTGGTGTACTCTTTCAGTTTTATCAGCTGAATAACCAAACCATCTTCATTTGTGTTCCTGAAGTCTTTTCACTGAAAACATATTTTTTGATAAATTAGAATAGCAATTTAACCAAATCTTATTTGTGTTGGCCATTCGCTAAAGAGTTACCTAATAGCTTTCTCTTCCGGTCCCAGGCGCTGCGGAAGCCGCAGGTTAACGTGCAGACATGGCCAAGTCCAAGAACCACACCACACACAACCAGTCCTGGAAATGGCACAGAAATGGCATCAAGAAACCCTGGTCACAAAGATACGAGTCTCTTAAGGGGGTTGACCCCAAGTTCCTGAGGAACATGCACTTTGCCAAGAAGCACAACAAGAAAGGCCTGAAGAAGATGCAGGCCAACAATGCAAAGGCAGTGAATGCACGAGCAGAGGCCATCAAGTCCCTTGTGAAGCCTCAGGCCATCAAGCCCAAGATGCCAAAGGGCCCCAGCCGCAAACTCAGCCACCTGGCTTTCATCGCTCCCCAAGCTTGGGAAGCGGATTTGAAACTACATGGCCAAAGGTCGTAGGCTCTGCCAACCAAAGCCCAAGTTTCAAACCAAGGCAGAGGCCGCAGCTAAGGCCCAGGCTTCAACTCCAGCCCAGGCTCCCAAAGGTGCCCAGGCCCCTGTGAAGGCCGCATAGAAAAGACTCCTGCCAACGTGAAGACAGATGGACTGCCGTGACACACCTACCGACACACTATTTGCAGATGACCAGTGTCCTATGCTGTTTTTACAAACAAACTCGAGGCAAGATTTAAAAAAAAAAAGTTACCTAATATAAAATGGACTCTTAATGTTTCATAAAATATACACTGTTTTAATTTTATTATAGTCCTGTTTCCTTCTTTTGCTGCTCTTGAAATATCGGGCCGGTCAGGAACAAATTCTTTTATTTTTTTCCAACTGATCAGTCTACCAAGGAGTGGGGTGTTTTCTTTTCTTTATTGACCTGTTTTATCACTATAGAGCGCCCAGCCTGTGACTTTGTTCACTTTCAAGCTCCAGCCCAGGCCTAGATTGGGAAAGTCCTTCTCAGTCCTGGGTAATAGGTCTGTTGGGAGCCTAGAGGGCCTGCGTGTTTGTTAGACTTTGTTGTGATTGTCTGTCATCAGCCAGTCAGCCAGCCTCCTGCTCAGCTGGAAGCTCTGTTGTCATCTTCCCACGTGCCTTCCCATCTTCCCAGGGGCAGTGTTTTGTGTTTTGGTTGCTTTGTGGATGCAGAGAACTTCATACTGCTGCTGAGCCTTTCTCAATAGTAAAATATGACCTCTGTGGGAGGATGTGGGACAATCTGAGCCTGGGTTGACAGAGTAACCTGGAACACTGGGAGTGAACACAAACAAGGACATTGCAGCTTGAAGAAGAGAAAAACTGACAGAAGCAAAATGGATCTAAGTGCCTTGGCTTTGAGCCAGAAGGAATCCAATTATAGCTCTGTGCGCACAGGTTTGTTTCTTTGTTAAGCACGTTTGTTTTGCTTTAATCCCATGGAAATAAATGAGAGAATAAAAACCAGGTTGAGAGTAAGCCTTTCATTCAAGATTTTTCTTTCAAGGGCGTCAAGATGGAAAAGATCCTTTGGAACTTGAAGAATGATGTAATTTGTAGAACAGCTAATTAAAGCTTATAACCCAAGTTACCTTTCTGGTACTCTAAAAGCTAAGCAAAGACCTTATTCCCCACAGGATGAGAGCATCCTTGCCCCATACATGTGATGCGTTCGGTGTACTAACTCCCCCATACAGGGACATGCTGTTCCACTGACCTAGCTAACTCTAACTGTAGTTACTCTTCTGTAAAAGATGAGAGTATTTGCAACCAAGCCTGAGTAACAGCAAATGCCTGCCACGCACAGCTTCCGGTTTGCACTTTATCATTCTTTACCTGTATTATCTGCTTATAAGGAGATTTCTCTATCAATAAATGTCATTTTACCCCTCAAGTCTCCATCTCAGACCAGAAACAATTACCAAAGGCACACAATTATGTTAAATCTAGAAGCTTCGTTCACAACATTTGAAATCTTACAGATTTGACATCATTTGTGAAGAACCTACTTCCTTTATTGTTACGACTGTCTAGTGTAGTCCTTACCCTATGATCTTTCCTTGGGGCCTCATTAAATGAGTAACGATCTTGGAAGGTTAAGTAGATATGATTGTGAAAACCTATTAAATCCAATTATATTTTTTTTCCATGACCATGAAACACAATCTCTAAAAGCTCGAGTTGTGCAACTCCCTGGAAGGCTCACGGCCCAGCTCACTGTTGCATCTAATGAAAACAAAACCAAAAATAAAACACAAGTGATCCATGAGACTGTCTCTCTGAGCCTCATTGCCTGTAATTGTAAACATCTGAACTAGGATTTTCAGGAAAAGCTCTGCCCTGCAATCTGTGCAGAAAGTTAAGAATAGCCCGGCCTAATCACTGTTTTTGCCTGATGGTTCTCCAGACTTTGTCACGATTGTCTCAACACAGGTAAGTTAGGCATCACATGTTGGGCACATAACCTCTATTCTGAGTAGAAGAACCATCATCCATTGGAGTTTAGGCCACCTGTTCCTCTTATTGGTCAATTACGATCCTTGGCTAGAAGTTTCAACCTGATTCTTCTGGTCCATCTTAGGACTGATTGTTCCCCTTGAGGTGAGATGTTGACCTAGGTTGGCACAGTTGTCACCTGGGCATGGGCGTTGTTCTGGTGGCAGTTGCACCCGATACTAAGGAAAGGGTGACTTATGCCACTATCACCCGCCTTGTTTCAAAGTGGGAGGCACTTCGGTTGCCTGGTTACCATGCTGTCACAAGATTTAATGACCTGTACAGGGTGGAACACCCTCGGATGAGTTGCCCTTAGAATGTTAACATCAGCTCCTCTTTGTCATCTCAGTAAGGATGATAATAATAATAACAACAAAATAATGCCTCCTCTTCTAGAGGCATTAGCTTTTAGGCTTAAGCTTATGAAATGTTTAGGCTGTTGGTCTGCTTAGAAATCTAGTTTATTCCCAAGAACAATGGTCCACACTAAAAAAAAGGGGGGGAGTTCGTTTCATTGTAGTGAGCATTAGGTTTTACTAAGTACCTTTTCATAGCTCCTTCCTCCCTGAGGCAAGCCTGTAAGTTAGGCATTAAAGGGGAGCACCTTCCCTTCCCTGTGAGCCAGATTCTGAAGCATGCCTTCTCCTGTCCAGGTGAGAACTGGTGAGCATCAAAGGCTACTAAGAAATAAACTTAATATCGTATCTTACTTCAATGATGTGCTTCTCCCAACTCTGTCTCTCTTCCTGTCCTGTACCTTTTCCCCTCCCCTTTCTCTGTTGCTTTCACTTTACCAATACTTTGAATATTTGGCTCTAAAATTATTTGATGATGGTTTTAGGGCAAAAATGACTTATGGCTGGTGAGATGGCCCACAGATAAAGGGCTCTGTCACCAAGCCTGATGATCTGAGTTGGATCCCATTTGTGGAAGAACAGAACTAAATCTTGTAAATTGTCCTTTGACTTACACAAGTCCTGTGACACTAGTACCCCCAATAAACAAACACATGTAAAAAGTCAAATGACTTTTCCATGCCAGGAACGTAAACATTACTGAAACACCCCCCACCCCCCACCCTCCCACACACACTATGTCTCTAAATCTTCTGGTGTCTTTACTGATCACAGGCACAGGGAAAGAGGTTGTGAATAGTTTTCTGAGGAGCTAGAAGATGCTGTTTCATTGGCCATTCGAATATCCAAGGACCTGAATTGTGCTCAGGAGTTGACCTAAGACTGCAAACATTTTAACGTTGTTTTCTGTCTTGTGAACACACATTTAAGGTTTGGTTACTCTGAGAGGCATAAAGGGGGCTCAGAGAGATCACTCTTCTGTCTGCTTAAGTATTGTCTATTCATAAGAAAACTGAGGCCAAAAATGTGACTTAGTCCAGCTTACAAGTGTGCCCATCAAGGGAGAAACTTTAGCTTCACAAGCCGTTTTCTATTTAAATCAATAAAAACATCCTTTTCTCCAGTGAAGAATGTAATTGCACATCTCAAGCTGTGTAGTTTGTCCGATAGCAATGACTTTATTTTGGAGTTGTTTTTTTTTTCTGGAAATGGCAAGTCCATGCTACAAATGACTATTCCTAAGGTGTTTTATTGTGTGTATACTGTTTAATTGTGTATATACTGTCTGTGTTCTCAGTGAATGCTGGCCAGTCCCTTCTTGAATGAGAACACTGAGCAAAGAGTAGAATGGGGCTGTCTATCAACATCCTTGCATGCTCCATTGCGAGGCTGAAAGGTGCGGGGCAGCCAAGGCCATTTCCAGTAAATGGGGCATGGGCTCTTAGTCTAAGGGACCTATGGCTCTACACCGGCGTTTTTGCTCCTTAGACTGTGTTTGCCTAAGTTGTTGATCATAAACATCAAGGCAAAGACTGTTTCCTGACTAAGAATCCCTTTGATATTCTAGCAATGACTCATGGAATCACACATGCCCACAGAGTGGCCAGCGTCACCTTCTGAGGTTTTCACGTAGGACATGTACAGCACGTAACACAGGAGGAATCAGATCTCTGTGTCAGCCTGAGTTCCTGGCAGGCACGCTCTCCTGTCCCATAATCAGGACCTGGGTAATTTGGGGGTCTGCATACCCCTTTGCCCCACAGAACTTTCCCTGGCTCACTGTTTGTAAACTCAGCACTAGGTTTACACCACACCAGCCTCTCTGCCTGAGACACTTTGTTCTCTTTTGCTACACTATCCTTTTCTCCATGGTAGGGTCTCTGGTGGGCACTTCTCTTTGGTGTAGAGCATGGGTATGTCCACACTTACAGGTGGAGAGCTGACTCATTAGTGAGAGAAGTACAGAGCTCTAACTGTCTACCATTTCTGTCTCTTCTCTCCTTCCCCTCCCCTCTTCTCCTTCCTTCTTCCTTTCTTCTTCCCTCCCTCTTTTCTCCCTTTTTCTTCCTCCCCCTCCCTTCCCCCTTTGTCTCTCTCTGTCTCTCTCTCTCTGTCTCTCTCTGTCTCTCTGTCCTCCCTCCCTCCTTCCCCAAATGTATATTATGACAAAATGCAGGTGCTGTACTGGATTTGAGGAGAAAGTGGTGAGTTATGATTTCACCAGCAGTTTAGATCTGTCATGATCTTGATGAGAAAGGGGCAATAGAGACATTTGTCTCAGATTAGAGAAGAGAACCTATTGGAGACACCCTGGCTCCCTTTTACCAGAGCTGGCAAGAAAGGAAACGGTGTCGGAAGCAATAATGGATGTTGAGGCTCTGGAAGGAATAGTTTAGAAAGGATGAGGTGGTTACTACTACCTCTCTGCAGGCACTTCATTTAAACATGAGGACAATTTTGATGATGATACAGGAAAATGCTTCTTGGTGCTAAGCAAGTATTTTCCTTTAGTTAATATCAATAGTTTAATATCATTCTTATTATTATGCATGGGGTACATGAAAATGCTAAAGTTTTATTTTATAAATGTATATTAGTTTGAGATACGTTACACTGTCCCCTCCCCCAGACATGACTCTATCACATATTATGCTACCAGTACCCAATGACTGTCTCTATGTCAACCAGGAACTGGTTGCATATGTCCTTGTTACTCAGAACATCTCTGGGAAGCTTTGCTCTGCTGTTTGTTGATACTTTTTTATTCTGACTATGTGATAACAGAACATAGTCTGGCTCGCTGATGTGTGCATTAGACATAGGGCATTCCATAAGCACCCCTGTTTACTGTGGGGAAATAGCATTTGGTAAATGGTAGCAGCATGTGCCTGAATGTGCTAATATAGTTCTTAGTTGGAGTCACGTTCAAGACTCTTTACTGTGCAGTTCTATAACATTTACAGAACAACAACAACAAACCCAAGAGTAAAACTATTTAAGGTCAAAACCTACATTTTTTTAAATGTTAGAGGCCACCCCGACTGTAATGAACAACAGTAACAATAAAAATATCCAGTCAATATGTTACCCAAGTCTTTCCTTTATGTCTGATGCATGTTAGGGGTCACAATGGCTGGGGGAGTGTGTGGTGGTTGGACAGCAGCACCCTAGATATGGTATCTCCAAATAACTCATCTTAGAACAGGTCTGGAAAGCGTACTTGGCCTAATTACTCCACACTTGAGTTGGGGAACCCAATCAATCATCGTTTTGTTTTTTCCTGGAGGGGCAGTGAAGTATCTACAAACCCCTCCTAGTGAAATGTGATGCTACTACCACAGGACACTGTGAAACCAATTCCTGTGAAGGACTGAACAACACAGACGCTTTCACTGAGAACCACTCTTGCCCGTGTTGCAAGATCGTTTCCTATTACGTAAGAGAACTGGCTTCTTCCCTGGCTGTGGCCAGGCTGCCAGACAGTGTGCACAGACTGCCCTATGAACTTTAGACCTTGCTTTCTCCATGGCCGAGGCCAGACTGGCTCTCTTTAAGGAAAGCCTACTATGGCCTCCTTCCAGACTGTAGAGTTTCCATCTGCAGTTTACAGCCTCACTGGTTTCAAAATGGTTTCTATAAGGTTGCTAAGTCAAATTCATCCGAGTCATGTTTTGTGCTTGTTTTGAAGTTACAAACAGCAGAGCAAAGCTTTCCAGAGTTGATTTGAGAAACAAACTCACATGTGACCATTTCTGGGTTGAAGTGGAGACGGGCACTGGGTGCTGGTAGTATCATGTGTGACAGAGTAATGTCTTGAGCATTGATAAAATCTGTTGGCCCTCACCATTTCTGAGAATTGTTTGACAGGCACAAAGAGAAGTCTGTACTCACATGCAGGAGATGGGGATCAGGAGTACGTATTTTCTCTTCAGGCATTTAGGTGCCTTGGTCAATAAGTCATACAAATGATACTGATGTTGTTTGAGAAGACCCTCTGTATACTGATTTGTTTTTCTGTGAAATGGAAAGGCAAAACAAGATGCTCTCAAAGGCCCTTCTGGGGGGGTGATACTGAGTTAGATACAATCTTCTGAAATAACTGGAAATGATAAAACTTACCTCATGTTCTGCCTTTGCTGGTAACTCTCCGGAAGGCCAGTGCCTTCCTCATCTGGGCACAGCTGTATGTGCTGCTTTCCAGCCCTTGTATGTGTTGTTCTCATCCAGAGACTCGACTGTGAGAATACCAGGAGGAGGGGCCACAGAACATCCGATAGGGCATGATACATGTCTTCTGTTCATAAGGATGCTTAAGGTCTGTCAGTGGAACAGGCAAAGGGAGCCACAAGGACCAATTTCCTAGCCGTTTTTCTTCCTCTGTGCCTTTGATCACCTTCCAATGTAGTCTGAAATACTCGACATAGGCAGAGTGTTCTCCTGTACTACAGAAAAAAGGACTATGATCAGCAGACTGGTCCTGGGATACAGCTTAGCTCTTGGGATAACAAACAGAGAGGCGCTGACTCTCTCTCTCTGAGTGTGGCCTACTGGTGTATGTTAATGCCATCTTAGAATTAGAAACAACCACTTAAAAAAACTTACAAGATAACTTTCATTTACTTGTTAATATTTATAAAGTTAAGATTCCAAATAAAAATCCCAGTTCCAAGTTTTCTTTTTTTTTTTTTTTTTCAGGAAGATTCCTGCCATGTTTGGAAGTGTGTTTCTCAAGTCCAAGCAGGAAGACCTTAGAGGCCGCTTCACCCATGCCATTGTTTGGGTACTTCTGTAGCGACAGACCCTGCCTGGCCTGTTTCACAGTTTCCTGTGTTGGCCTGGCTTCTTCATGGCTCTTCAATGAAGTCTATGTGCCATCCAGTGTCTCTTGTCCTAGGCAAAGGGCATGAGCCTCTAGAAACAGCAGCTTCACTGAGGCAGACTCCTTGGGAGTAAAGCAGAAACTGTAGAAAGACCTCCCACCTTAGGCTCGGGGTAGCACAGAGCGAGGTTCAAAGTTAGGACAGTAGGCAGGTAGGCAGTGGGCAGGTAGGCACCTGGAACTGAGCTCAGCAGGATGTAAGGGTGGTGCCCCAGGGCGGAGGACCTGCTTTCTTTCATGCTCGGATCAGCCCTGGGGTCATCTTACATGATCTAATACCAGTAGAAATATTTGTCAGTAAAGTAATATTTAGTCTCATATTTCCAACTCTAGTCCTTTTGTGGAAATGATCCTTGTACTCCTTAGCTATTAGCGCCATGACTGAAGCACCACAACATAGTTTCTTGCATTTGCATGGTCCTTAGCATTTCACAACAGGGATCTTGGCTTGGCTAATATTTTCATGCCCTAATAACAGCAATCAACACTTGGGTTGGTCATATGGTAATAAATAGGCACCCATCTGGGACATGGCCTCATAGAACAGGGCAGGAAATGCCACATCATATGGAAAGTTGTACTTTTAGTTTCATAACTCAACTTTTGCCTAACAAAGATACTTACTGAAGCAGTCCTTGCAAGCATAAGGCATGTATTAAAATATGTCATGAAAATTTTATCTTTGTACAAAATATTTTCCTATAGCTCTTCTTGAGTTATCACTGTGACTCTCTGAGGCAGATGCAGGTGTTGTTATTGTAACTAATTTATAAGAAAAGGAGATGGAGACTCGGGAAAATGATTTTGTTCGTGTCTTATAAGGAGGGAAACAGAGTTTCTCCACTCTGTGTTCCCTGCCTCTCTGGCATGGTGTGTGGATTCCTGTGGATGTTCATATAGCAAAACAGTGGCTACCAGGACAGAGAGGTGCAGGCTATTCTTTTTCAACCTAAGAACTTCTAAAGTGCTTGCTAGCGAGAATGTCTTTTAGAATGTGTATGGCTCTTAACAAACATGGAAAAGCACTGTGAACCCCACTTTCAGGTTTTCTTACACGTAGGTCATGGGAGTCACCTACAAATGAACTTAGTTTTTTTTTTTTTTAATGGATTCCTTTATGGAGTCATGGCCTCCCAACAGAGAGCTTTGACGAGCTAGAGGATGGATGACACCCTGCAAGAAATGCTTTCTTCTAATTGTTGCATACGTCATGACTATCCTCTGTATCTGAAATGTGCTTTAGAGAACGTATAATCTCATTGATAATATTATTCAACTGCAGAGAGAAAATATGAATATATCCCCCAAAGCTTCCCATGTCACCTAGACTTCTCCACATCTCCTTCTCTGGTTTTTGCTAATGTTACCTTATGAAAGGAAAGCATGCAAAATAGGTTCCCAAGGGGCGGAGCTTTGCCGCCTTTCTGGGACACCGGTTTTTCTCTTCTGTTCCTAAATGTAATCCAGGAGTCAGGGGTTGGTGGCCGGCTTTTTTTTTTTTTTTTTTTTCTGGCACTTTTCAATGTGTGTGTTTGGCTGGGCCTTGGAGGAAGGAGCACTTAGAAACATGCTATTGACTATCTTGCAGAATTGGTTATACAGTTTTAAATATTTTGAATTTTGTAAATATGTGGATACTTCTGAAGAGCTTTTTATGTTGTTGGAGACTGTGGCTTATTTCTTAGGAAAATATTGTTCTTGTTAATAAAGGAGAAGTATTCATTTGACATAAAAATTCCTAAAAGATCACTAAAATATGTATTTCAAATACTTTTTGTGAGGTTATGTTTTATTTTAAGCAATTAGATGCTATGGGATCCAGCAAAAGTTTTGAAAATTCAGTTTTATAAAGTGGAAACGATTCTTTCAAATGCCATGAGCATCTCAATGTGTGAAGTTATGGTGTTTTCAGGAAATTGTTTCTTTTAACACAAGGCCAGAGTGGGCTTGGCCAGCAGGGGGGGGCGTGGTTTTCCCTGTCAGGGCTGCTATGTTGTAAGGAAAAGGAGCTGCAGGAAGTTGCCACTCTTGTCTTTCTCCTTGTCAACAAATCTGAAGTTTATATGTTCATTCCTAACTTTCTTAAAAAATATTTTATTATTTTATATGTATGTATGGTTTGTCTGTGTACGTGTGTGTATGAGCATGTGTGTGTGTGTGTGTGTGTGTGTGTGTGCGCGCGCGTGCGTGCACTATGCCCTTGCCTAGTACTCAAGGAGGCCAGCAGTTTGCACTGGATTCCCTGAAATTAGAGTTACAAATAACTATGAGACACCACGTAGATGCCGGGACTCAACCCCATGTCCTCTGGAAAAGTAGCCACTGCTCTTAAATGCTGAACTGTTTCTCTAGCACCAATATGTTCATTTCTCAAAACTGAATCTACAAAGAAAACTCCCAGAATATCCAATCTGCTTTTATTTATAGTCTCCACTTTTTCTTCTTATAAACTTTATTAATGCCCACGTTAATACTGAGTATCCTGTTGTTTTGTAAGTAAGCCTTGAGGATCCCACATTGTGTGCCTTTGTCATGTTATTCTTATATTTAAATTAAGGTCAAGTCTACTTCTGTTCATTCCTATGTCTGTGAATCTCCTCCGATCTTAGTTTATTTAGCTGAGCATGGTGGTGCAAGCCTTTAATCCCCACACTCCAGGGGCTGAGGAAGATATTAATCCCACAGCCATCATAGGCTACATAAGGAGAAGCTGTCTTATAAAAGAAGGAGACAAAACAGAACAAACAGGCACACACAAAATACTCTTTCTTCATTTATTTATTTTTCAGTATTGATGTTTTCTCTGAGGGCTTGTATAGTTTATGTCTAAACTGTGTTGTCATTCAGCACATATTCATTTATCAACTTTTGGGACATAAAAGGCAAGTTCAGACTTTTCAAGGAACTTATGTATTAATAGAATTAATGGCTTATATTTATGAGAAATATTTCAAGGTAAGACTATTCTGTGAGAAATGGAAAAAATATATATGCTTATAATATATATTATTTATATTTTCATAACCCCCTAGGGCAGTACTTGCCACATACCATGTACTTGATACAGTCTCTTCCTATACGTTTGATAAAAGGGGAGAGAAAGCAGTGAAGGCCTAATGGAAGAGGTGACCTTTAGTCATAACCAAATAGACCAAACATGAATGAATAAAGTAAGGCTAAGAACTTTTTAGGCAGCAGGTCTCAGATTTGGGACTCTGTACCTGGTCTTTATGGACTGGACATGGATTCTCTTTGTTTAGACACCTAGGAGACCTTCAGGATACCTGAGATCTTTGAACTACACATTTAGGATCACCACATTTGACTACATAAGGCCATCCAACTCTTTAAGAAAGATTTCATTTTTTAAAGTTATGTATATATGTCTGTGTGGATATGTGCATGTGAATGCAGATGCTCGTGGAGGCCAGAGACTGTGATAGGTGCCCAAGAAAATAATTGCCAGGTATTGATGACAATGGTTTCCATTAAAACTCCATATATGTATACATACATACACGCATCCATACATGCATGTGTGTGCATCTATTCAGCCTACCTTACCATCTATCTCTCATCTGTTTCTCATGAACAACTTAAGAAGTAGACACTCATATATATAAATAGTATAAATAGAGTCAGCTATTAGTTATTTGTCCAAAGGTAGTAACAGAGACCATGCTAGTAATAAAGACCATTACTCTTTCTACAAAAGAAATTAGTCAGAGTAAGGAAATAAACACGCATAGACAGGATGGTGACCGGCCAGCCTGGCTTCTGCAAAGTTTAAATCCCTGGGGCTTCTGAGCATCACTTTGCCATGTCACTTCACTGTCTGCTGGCAGATGACAGCTGTGTTTGTATTTGTATATGAACAAAATATACCTGGAAACCCCAGCCATGAAGTCTGCCATAGGAAGTGCACATTTCTTAGCTGTTTCTCAAGGAAATTACATCAGGAGGAACTTAGTAGAGCTTTCCAGCAGTCATGTTGATATACCATCCTCAGAGATTTTGAGTGTGCCCTGGCCATGGGCCCCCTTCCTTAGAACATAGTATCCTTTGGCATGTCAGTATAGGGCCAGGCCTCCCTGCATCTTTCTCTAGTGCATGGCCTGACCGGATTTGATAAGCTTCAGCTCAGACATCCAAGACAGACCTTTCTAATATTCTAGCAGCTACACTCCTAAAAACTTATACAGGGGATCTTTGGATACTATGTTTTATTTTACTTTGTAAATAGAAAGAACAGATCAGTATTAACTGAAGAGTTCAGGTGTACTGAGCAAATATACCTAAAACCTAAAAGTACTTAAAGCTTGAAGGAGCTCTAAGACTGTACAGTGAAGGTAATGCCTTGTCTTAAAGTGAGGATGTTGGGGTCAGTGAAGGTAAGCAATTTGCCTGGGGGCTGTGGGCTTGGGCAAGCTGACAATCCTTTGTGATGGTGCTGTGCCCCATCCCAGTAAGGGCCTGAGTTGAGGCTCCTTGACAGCTGCAGGAGTTTCATCAATAGATGTTAGCCATACCATTTCCTGTCTTGAGAGTGTGAACTCAGAACAAGCTTGTTTTCAGCGAGATAGACCACTGTACTTCTGTGTGAAGCTTTTGGTAAAATGCTCAAGAGACCAAGCATACCATGCGAGTGGTTCTTAAACATTTCTGCCCATTCCAATTATCTGGGTTTAGTTCACAAAATGCTGAGACTCTGGCCACACTATTGATTCATAACATCAAAATGCAGGTTGATGTCTGTGTGGGGGACTATTGGATAAGGTAGTTCTCACAGTGCTATAGGGCCTACGCTTTACTTTGCTATCTGTCAGTGGTTGCTTTTGGCCTCTTACTATTTCTTCCTCTGTGAACTAAACTAAGCTGCCTACATATGTCCTATACAAGAGACGGTATCCCTCCTGGGCGTTGCTTTGCATGTCCAATGATTAACTTTTGTTGAGGGAAGACTATACCATCAAGGCAAATGACTGTGTATCTATCTTTGCCTTTGTGAGGGACAAGTAATTCTACAACATGTGGCTTCCTGCTTGTCTGTACACCCCCCACCACACTGCACGTCTGCCCTTCCATGAGCAAAAGTTTCACTCTTGAAATTAGTGGGTGACCTTTCTTGTTTTTCATATACCCGAAGGAAAAGACGCATTGCTATCAAATAGTTTTATGACCAGTTTCTACAAGGCAGGACAGAGTCTTAAAGCAAGGCCTGAACAGTACTGGCTCCAGAATAGGAGGAAGACCGTATTTTCACTGCTGACTGCTGGGCAGGCACTCACTTTCTGAATGCTCCCAGCATCTCTGTGATTTCTATGACATGTCCAGGTGCCATGTGCAGAGACAACTATTCTCTTTCTACTTCATTCCAAGTAGAAGGATGAACTGCAGTGACCAGAATGTCTGCCTTTCCCTGGAGACTTGGGACTTGAGGCTCATTGCAGAGCCATATTGCCCCTTTCCTCTCAGGAACAGCCCGATGTTTCAATGAGGAGGAGCTAAATAAAACCTTCATCTAGAGAAACCTGGTATGAGAAAGAGAAGAAGACATGTCCAGCAGAAGGAATGGTAAACTTAGTCAGAAGGAGGGAAGAATGCAGGAAGAGCCGGAGTCTGTAGGTAGCTAGCCTGGCCACCATTCCTCACCAAGGCTCCTTCTGGCTGTCTCCTCTTACAACAACCCCACCCTCCATGTGCTTCCCTACAAACATAAAGAAAGTTCTAGCACTCTTGGCAGCCAGAGAAAATACTCTGATCCAGATGGCCTAAGGTGATCTTGTGTTTGGTTTTTCCAGTGAAGACACATATAACTTAGGTAACACCTCTTTCAACCCTCGCTAGCTTTAGGAAATTCAGCCTTGTACACCCAATGGAGGGAAAAAATCACCAGGTTAAGTATTAATGCTATAAAATCTAGTGTAGGAAGTAGCCATTTATTATATTTTTCTTTATACAACGGAGAAGCAGCAATTTTATAAAATCCCCCAAAGCAAAACCTGTATATTGTGTCACATGTAGAAAAAATTTATTTGTAAATATTTTTCTGTGAGTAATTATTTTTTAGTCATTTAATTGAGATTTTATTTCTTGGTATCTAGGGAATAATTGATGTTTTTAAAAGGTAAGTCTTTGAGAATTTGGAGGCTCCTACATGTGTTTTAATCATATAAGCCTCTCCTTCCTGGAGCTATTTCCCCCTTTCTACCCACCCAACTTTGTGCCCTTTAAAAAAAAACAAGAGGAGAAGAAGAAGGAGGAGGAAGAAGAGAAGGAATAGTAGAAGGAGGAGAAGAAGAAGGAGGAGGAGGAGGAGAAGGAAGAAGAGGAAGAAGAAAAGGAAGAGAAAGAGGAGGAAGGAGACTAATTTGTGTTGCCCCAACACTGCTGGGTGTGTGCTCTTCCACTGGAGCATAGCCCATTTATAAGGATATAGACTCTTAGCTAAAATTCTCTCTATCCCATGGCTAAGGGTAGTACTATGAAACCCCACAAGGACAAGAGAAAAAAGGAGATAATCATATCAAAATGATGTCACAGATTAACTCACTAGAAGGTTCTTCTAAGATAATGCCTATAATTAGGACGAGTCTAACACCAGGCCACGATAAGGCTGCTCTGATGCAAAGAGCCATGACTGTCCTCAGCAGACCTGAGCTCCTGTTCCACTGGCAGCTTCCTAATCTGGAAAAGGATGACAGTAACTGTGTCTCATGAATGCTGACATGCTGTGGACGAAGGACTACCATTCCTGTCACATTGAAAGTATTACATAGGAGTTATCATTTTGTTTAAGATAGGATGGCTACTGCATAGTCATTCTTGCTTGCTTGTTTGTTTGTTTTACTTTGAGAAATTATAATTGAAAAATCTGTTTCACACACAATTTTCATTATATTTCCACTAATTGGTAATTCTCAGAAAATCTATCCCTGCCCTCAGTTTTGTTATGAGATAAATACAATGTAAATGGCATTTTTATCATTAGTAGATGTGACTTATATTATCTGTGTTAGAGTTTTTCTTTGTAGTAAATTGTCTTTTCCTTTAAAAGCAGAAAACAGCATTTTATAATTCCAAGGAGATTTCTATATTTAAAAAATCTAATTCCTTTTGGACTAAGTTTGAGTTTCATGTAATCCTAAATACCAAAGAAATTAATAATCAGTAACCTTATCTATTAGCATATATTTCTAATAATATTATTTTAATCCTACATACAATAAACCATGGTTACTTTAATAAAAACAGGAAGCGACTTGGGACCTGTATTTCTAAAGAACAAATGTTTAAATGTCATGTAGTTTGGAAATCACTTGTATAACTTGAACTCTTCCTCTGTATGTCTTTTGAATATGTTTTAGGACACTTGTAAATAAGCTGTAAATTTGTTGATATTCCAATTATAGCATTAAATAGTAAGATCTTTAGGTAAGGATGTTCAAACATACTGCTGTTTTGTTCTGAACTTATTATTTTTATATTTTCCTCTCTGGGTAGCTCTGGCTGACCTGGAACAAGCTTTGCAGACCAGCCTGATTTCAAACTCCCAGAGAGCCATCTGCTTCTACCTCCCAAGTGCTGGGATTAAAGGCAGGCACCACTACCACCAGGCAACACTGAAGTTATTCTCTGAGGACTCAGAGCTCTGCCTGTTTGGAGGAGCTGGTGACTGTGTGTGCTCCTGAGGTTCTACTTCCCTTCTTAACATTCCTTAACTAGTTTTTCCAAAGAGAAGAGATGCTTGTCTGCATCTCCTGGCACAAGTTTCCTAATAGATTCTGCAAGTTCAAAAAGACATTCTGTATTTCTTCCACTTGGACCAGCTGCATTGAAGTCGTGTTCAGCAATGTCTTCCAGAGGTGCAGAACCAAGTTAGTTAAGATTTCCATACAATGTAGAGCACCAGCAAACAAAACACTGAATAAGTTTTGTTGAGGGACCTTTTGGATAAAACAATGACCCTTGTAGTTCTGGAGCCTCCTTTCTCTCTGAATTCAAGGTAGTTTTTACATCTTCTTCTTTTCCTATGGATAGAGTGTAAGCAACGCCCCCACAATCTTCAACAAGAGCAGAAACCCTTGCAGGCTTGTGAGGCTCCCTGTGTTAATCAGTGATGCCCTGCCAGAAACACCAGCTATTGTGATGTAAACAACCAGCTTGTCCTGGTAGAGGAAGTCCACCTTCCAGATGAAGGACCTGTAACCAAATACCCACATCTTTTAAGACTCTGGCTGGTACCCCAGTGTCAGAATGGGACTGCTGCCAACAGCTTGGGGACCCACACTTGTTTTCTGAGACAGAAATCAAGATAGTTAAAAGACACTGATTTGAGACAAGAGAGTGGATATTATAGATAATATCCACTGTCAGCTATTCTAATGAATGTTGGGATTCAGTGTGACTGTGAAGAAGCCAGTAGAGTAGGTATCCATGTATCGCAAATCCCCACAGGCATTCTGAGAACTCCCTGGTGCTAAATGCCAAAATTAGAGAAGACAGTAAAAGGATGTAGGATGACAACCAGTGTCTACATGGGGTGGACCAGAGAGAGGGGCAAGGTGGGGCTGGAGGCAGGGCAGGGGTGTTGGGGCTGTAAGAAGGAAAGGTAGGACAATGGCAGTGGCTGTTGGTCCTTTACCTGATCGTACGTCACTCAGGGCCAATGGGAGTGACCAGTTAAGACAGTTCGGTGAGGACAGACCCTGATGACTTTCTCCAGAAATATGAAGACCTGAAGGCCAAGCACTCTAATGCTGCCCTTCAAAGGAGTGGACGAGCTATGGTGAGACTCAGCCCTCTCTGAGTCACTTCGCCCCGGTGGGTCTAGGCTTCTTTACTATATAATGCAAACGATGAATCAGATTATCTATTCTAACTATGAGGGTCTCCTGTTGCTCTTTTTTTCCCCAATGTAGAGAAAAAAGGGCCTATTCATTAACTCCAATGCCCAGTGGAGAATGCCAAGCTACACCACTACCAGGAATCCACCAATGTCTGCTTGCTTGGCATGAGAACAAGGTGTATTTGCAGGACAGTGATGAGATGGGGTGAACATCTGACTTGGGGGCTCTCCTGGTGTTTCTGGGGGCAATAGCTCAAGTTAGAGTGATGACAGTCAGACTCTGAATGGATCAGCTCAGGAGCTAAAGGAAAACAAGAAAGGCTCCTTGCATCCAGCTCACTGGTTCCTGAAGGAGAGTTCAGAGAAGCTCCTGTGACTCTCCAGTTCCAAGGGAGTGAGGGCTCTGGTGCTCTGGCTTAATGTGAATCACAGTAGATGGAGAAAATGAGATGTTCTAAAATAAAACTAGATCTAAGCAGTATCTAGATGTACTAAATCCAACCCTACAGAAGGAGCTAGTGAGCGAACTAAAGAAGTGAAACAGACCCAAGGGTTTCTCAGCTAGTTGAGTTTCCTCTTCCACAAATTTTGTTTAGATTCTATACTTCACTTTTTAGACTGTTTCTTAATATATAGTTGTTTGTTTGTTGGTTGGTTTTGTTGGTTTTTGAGTTCTTTATATATTTTGGATTTATATATTTTGTATTTCACATCCTTTATAGGATGTGAAGTAGGTAAAAATCTTTTCTCATTTTGAAGGCTGCTGTTTCATCCAAATGATGATATCCTTTACTATATTAAACTCCTTTTAGTTCCATGAGGCCCCATTTATTAATTGTTGGCCTTCGTGCCTATGCTAATGGTGTTCTATGTAGAAAGTCTTTTCCTTTGCCAATGAGTTCAAGGCTGTTCGCCACTTTCTCTTCTCTTAGGTTCAGTGTATCTGATTTTAATTGAGGTTCTTGGCCCATTTGGAGTTGAGTTTTATTCAGGGTGGTAAGTATGAATCTGTTTGTATCTTCTATGTGCAGACATCCAGTTTGACCGGGGCTATTTGTTGAAAATATTGTCTTATTTCCCAGCATGTATTTCTGGTCTCTTTATCAAAAATCAGGTCTTTATAGGTATGTGGATTTATACCTAGGTCTTCAATTTGATTACCTTGATTGCTATTATCTGCCTTTGTGCCAATAATATGATGTTTTTAATTACTGTAGCTCTGTAGTGTAATTTGAGGTTGGAAAAGGTGATAACCCTAACAGTTCTTTTATTATTAAGGAATGTTTAGCTATCCTTGTGTGTGTCTGTGTGTGTTTGTGTGTGTGTCCATATGAGTCTGAAGCTTGTCCTTTCAAGATCTATGAAGAATTGTGTTGGAATTTTGATGAGGATGGCACTGAAACCGCAGATTGCTCTTGGAAGGATGGCCATTTTGACTATGCTAATCCATAATAATAGTTCCCTTATTGCTCTAGATAAGACTTCAAGTATTGTATTGAATATGTGTGGAGGGAGTGCACAATCTTGATTAGCAGAATTGTTCTGAATTTCTCTCCATTTTAACTTGACTTTGACTATTTTTATTATGCTTAGGTATGTCTCTTGTATCCCTAATCTCTCCAGGATATTTATCACGAAGTGACATTGGGTTCTACCAAAGGCCTTTTCTGCATCTAATAAGATAATCATGTGTTTTCATTTGTCCTTTCAGTTTGTTTATATGGTGAACTACACTTATGGATTTTTGTACGGTGAACCATCCCTGCATATCTAGGATGAAGATTGCTTGATCATGGTGAATGATCTTTTTTGGTGTGTTCTTGGATTCAGTTCACAGGTACTTTGTTGAATATTTTAAATTCTATGTTCTGAAGGAAAATTGGCATGTAATCTCTTTCTTTGTTGTCTTTATTTAGTTTGGATATCAGAGTAACTGTGGCCTCATAAAATGAAATGGGCAATGTTTCTCCTGTTTATTTATTATTTTTTTTTTGTGGAATAACTTTAAAAGTGTTAGCATTAGCTCTTCTTTGGAAGTCTGGCAGAATTTTGTATTAAAACTATAGGATCCCAGGCTTTTACTGGTTGGCAGTCTTTTTTTTAACTTATTCACTTTATGTCCTGCTCACTGCCCCCCTCCCAGATACCCATCCCATAATCCTTCCCCCATTGTCCACTCCCTTCTCCTCTGAGCAGGTGGGGCCCTCCTGGGACCTCTTCTGACTCTGGCACTTCAAAACTAGGCACTTCTTCTCCTACTGAGGTCAGCCAAAGAAGTCCAGCTAGAAGAACATATCCCACATACAGGCAACAGCTTTTGGGATAGCCCCGAGTCGTTTGGGACCCATATGAAGACCAAGCTGCACATCTGCTACGTATGGGTGGGGAGACCTAGGTCCAGCCTATGTTACGTTCTTTGGTTCGGGGTTTGGACTCTGAGAGGGTTGGGAGTCTTTTAATGACTATTATTGTGCTCTTTTATTCTAGAGACATACGTGTGAATTTAAGATGCTATTGTAAGCTCTTTCTGGTTTTGTTTGTAAGTTGGTTAGTTTTGATTGTTTTTATGTAGGCATTTAGTGCTATGATTTTGCTTTTGGAACACTCGTCATTGTATCCTATAAGTTTGGGTATTCATTTTCATTCAGTCCTAGAAAGTCTTGAATTTCTTTCTTAGTTTCTGTCTTGACCCAGTTTTTATTCAGTAGAGAATTTGTCAGTTTTCATGAGTTTTTCAACTTTCTGTCACTTATGTTGTTGTAGATATCTAGCTTTTGTCTGTGGTTGTCAGAAGGAAGGTAAATTGTGTCCCAGCATGTAGTCAATTTTGGGGAAAGTTCCATGAGGTGCTGAGAAGATGATACATTCTTTTGTTTGTTTGGTTTATGACAGCAGTTAGCTCTAGCATTTCTCTGTTTAGTTTTCTCTGGATGATCTATCTACTGGGAAGAGGGGAAGTCTCCCAGTATCAGTATGTGAGGGTCAATATGTGATTTAAGCTATAGTGTTTGTATCATAAACTTGAGTGCCTTTGAGTGCCCTTCTGTTTGGAACAGAGATGTTAAGACTTGCAATTGGTGAATTTGTTTGATGAGCAGGTAGTGTCTTTCCCTATCTCTTCTGATTAGTTTTGGTTTGATGTCTGTCAGATATTAAAATAGCAATCCAGCTTGCTTCTTAGGTTTATTTACTTGAAATATCTTTTTCTATCTTTTTACCCAGAGGTGATATCTGTTCTTGACTTAAGGTGCGTTTCTCAGATGTAGCAGAAGTACCGATCCTGTTTATGCATCTGTTCCGTTCACCAAGACCACTGATGTTGCCATATGTATGGATATCAATGAGCACTGTTTGTTGATTCTTGTTATTTTGTTGTTGTCATGGCAGTGGTGGTGGGTGGTGGTGGTGATGGTGGTGTGTGTGTGTGAGTGTTGTGTGAGTGTATGTGAGTGTGTATGAGTGTGTGTATGTATGTGAATGTTTGTGAGTGTGTGTGAGTATATATGGGTGTTTGTGAGTGTGTGTGTGAGTGTGTATGTGAATGTGTGTGTCTTTTTTTTGATTTACTGTTCTGGCATTATTTATTCCTTGTGTTTTCTTGAGTGTGATAAGCATCTTTAAGTTGGAATTTTCTTTTTAGCACCTTCTTAGAGCTGGAGTTACAGATAGATATTCTTTAAGTTTGGTTTTATCGTGGAATATCTTATTTTCTCCATCTATTGTGATTGGAAACTCTGCTCGGTATAACATTTTTGCTGGCATTTGTGGTCTCTTAGAGTCCTCAGAACATTTATCTAGGCTTTTCTGGCCTCTCCACTGAGAAGTAGGGTGTGATTCTAACAGATCTGCCTTTTTATTCCTTGTAGTTTTTAATATTTTTCTTTGTTCTGTTCATTTAGTGTTTTGATTATTGTATTTTGAGGGGAATTTCTGTTCTAGTCTACACTATTTTATTGTCTGTATGCTTCTTGTTCCTTGATAAGCATCTCCTTCATTAGGTTAGAGAAAATTTCTTTTATAATTTTGTTGAAAATATTTTTTGTGTCTTTGACTTGGATTTCTTCTCCTTTCTTTATCACTATTATTCCTAGATTTGGTCTTTTCATCCTGACCCAGATTTCCTGAATGGTTTGTGCCTGGTACTTTTTAGATTTAATGTCTTCTTTGACTGAGACATCCATTTCTTCTATGTTGTCTTCAATACCTGAGATTCTCTCTTCCATCTCTTGCGTTCTGTTGGTGACACTTGCCTCTGAGCTTCCTGTTTGAGCTCCTAAGCTTCTTACTTCCACATGTCTCTCAATTTCGGTTTTCTTTATTTTAATTCTATTTCTACTTTCAGATCTTGAACTGTTTTATTCATTTCCTTCTACCATTTGTATTTCATAGATTTCTTTAAGGAAACCTTAACTTCCTCTTTAAGGACCACTCTTCTAGTCATAGCTGCTATTTTAGGGGCTTTGTCTTGTAAATTTAGCTATGCTGCAGTTCTCAGAACTCACTGTAGTAGGATTGCTGAGCTCACATGAAGACAAACTGTCCTGTTATTATGTTTATTACACTGGTGTTTAGGCATTTGGGTTTGGGAAGATTGTAATCCCAAGTGCTGATATCTGGTCTTGCCTTTGTTGGGTGGGTATTTTGTTCTTTGGTTTCTGTTGCCTTCTCTGATTCTTAGGAGGGTGTGGTGACTGTGTGTTGCCTGGTCGGGAATTCTTATGGTATCCTGCTAGGTGTGGTCACTGGGGGTTCCCAGTAAAACTTGTTTTGAGATATTGGGAGCTGATACTTGGGAATGAGGATGAGCTATGAAAGGAATCTGAAGGTGTCCACAGGTAGGAGGAAAGCAGGGTGCTCCACAGGGATCTGCTTATTCCCATGGGAATTGAGGGAGAGAGTGGGGAGAGACAGCAACATGCTGTCTGCTGCAGAGCTGAGGATGAGACTGGGGATTAGATTTGGAGGAGAGTAGGGAGAGGTAAAGATCCACAGTTAGCCTACCTGCTTACCGGGCTGCTATGGCCTTTGAGTTCCCAGGGTATCTAGACTTAGTTTTTAAATGATTAAAATCTGAAATACAAGGAAAATATTATAACCAGAAAGAGGAATGATTTAAAAAAACATATTTTTGCATGCTGCAAAAGATGGGATTCTGGGCAGGGAAATGGGGTGTGATTACTGTTTTACAAAAGATTGGCTAATTAGAAAAGATTGCAGAAAGCTGAGACGATTACAACATTTAAAATTCAAGCCTCTGACCAAATGGTGTTTTTACACATGTTTAAAAAAATAATGTTGTTTTCCTTGTTAGCATCATAAAGCTATATTTTTCCTTATGAAAACGCAAAAGATTCCTGCTTTGCTCCTTTAAACTTTACTTTACGGCATCATTTAGTCAGCCCAAAAGTCCCCTGACCCAGAGAAAGTCACCTAACCACACCCCACAACAGGAAAAGTAAATGATGTTGTATGGGCCACTTTCATTCTGCAGTGTGTCTGTTGACTATTCCATTTATTCATCAGGAGCTGGGACAGTCATGCACCTTATTTGCCGGAAGTTCATTCAGAAACTGGCTTTGGGGCTTAACTGAACTCAATACTAAATCATAGCGGTCAGAACCCCACCTGTAACTATTTTTTTCTTCATTCTTACCTGAGCAGGTAAGGAGTAGGGTGTGGTTTGCCCTCTAGGGAACCAGAGGCTTCTTGAAGATTTCTATCTGTTTAAAAATAAGCACGAGGGACGTAGTAAACAGAGCTGAGTACTGTAGGCGAATTCTGCATCTCCTCCTCTGTTCTCTTCCAGTGTCCCGTGGAACTGGGGTTACCTGTCAGGCTCCTACCCAAGTGCTGAGCCCCTTGAAGCCTGGGGCCATGTCTATTCAGGTTTTATATTCTCCATGGCTAGCACTGGCTAGAGCTTACTAAATCATTATATCCTTTATTTGATGTATTCTGTACTATACTGCTGAAGAAATTCATCTCTGCTGACTTAACACATATTTGTAGGTCACATGTACTTTGATACCAAGAAGACAAAAAGCAGTCTGGGCACACCTTGTTGACAGGGCAGAGATGAGTAATGTGTCAGCTGGGAGAGGAAGTCGGTGTCCAGAAAGCTTTTGTAGAAGCCTCCCGGCAGGAGGGCTTATCCAGATTCCCTGTTATTCTTATTCATGTAATTCCCCCTCTGACTTTACACAAAACCAGACAGTTGTCTGGCATCTTCCTTGTCTGTTACACAACCAAGATATATTTTCAGGCAAGCTTTTAATTTCTCCTAGCAAGCAGGTTTTGTCTTTCCATACCTTGAAGGTAAACAAACAAGCAGTCTCCTGGAAGGACTATAGGTTTGTATATGGTAGTCATCAACAAGAACCAGGACAGGAAGCCCCACCATTAAGAGGAAAAAATGGAAGCCTGGAGGTGGTTGTCCAGTGCTAGGTAAGACAGAGTGGCAGCCTTTGAAAGAACTGGATCCACCCCTGTCTACCTTACGACTCTTAGTGTGGTCCACGGTTCCTTATTGTTCTTTGGAGAATCGCTACCATAGAACTGAAGAGGTGGGATCTTCAGTCAGAAGAAACAATACACTGTGAATCAATTTATTCCATCGTTTTTTGGTCCACAGGGAGAATGCTGGGTGGGACGCCACAGTTCCGTGGTGGAGCCTAAGTGTCTTGTATAACAAAGGATGAATTTAAGGATGACCGCAGGAGAACAATACTTCCTTTGTTGTGGAAAAACCTTCTCTCATTTTTTTCCCCTCCTGAATGTGGTTGCTGCTAAGGCTGTTTGTTCATGCAAGTGTTTATAGCATGCCTTTGCACTTTGTCAGGGAAACTGGCCTTTCGTCCTGCCATTTTGCAACAGGACTTCTGACTGTATCTCCTGAATCTAATAATAGACATCGTGGTTGCCACCTGTGCTTAAAATCATTGCCCCATGGGTTTTGCTCCAGTGCCAGTCTTCCTAGGATTGTACCCACAGATCTGAATGGGCACACCCCTTCCTAACAACATGGAAATATGTCATTTAAAAAAGAAAGAAAGAAAGAAAGAAAGAAAGAAAGAAAGAAAGAGAAGGAAAGAAGGAAAGAAGGAAAGAAGGAAAGAAGGAAAGAAAGAAAGACCAAAACCAAAACAACTTGCTCCTCCGTGAACCCCTGTGACTGACACTCTATGAAACAAAATGCCAACAAACCTGTTGTTCATCTTTCTAAACCAGGAGCTGGGTAGCACTGTCTGAATCACCAGGAAATCTGAGGAAAGTATTTTCTCTGATTGTTAGGCTTTGCCGTGAAATGTTCAGCCAGTCTGTCCTGCGTGACATCATGCCAATAGACTCAGTTTCATGGATTGTAAGTCAAGTGATTCGCCTTCCAGATAATTGGTACTTAGCTCTGTCAGACACAATTCTTGTGTCCACATCTGATGCTTGACTTGCGAAATATGCTGTATTCTCTAATAATGAAAATGAAGCTAGAGACTGCTCCAGGCGATCCAGTACCAAGAACACTGTGTAACACCTGAGTCAGGCTATTGGCTTTTTCTTGTCCTTGATTGACTACATGAACCTAGTTACTTAGTCTGTCTGTCTGTCTGTCTGTCTCTCTCTTTCTCTCTCTCTCTCTCTCTCTCTCTCTCGTTTAGGTTGTTTCATCTATAGAACAATGACTAATTATAACACATTGCCCACCTTAAGACAATCTTTTTGACTCCTGATACTTTAAGTCTCTTTAAGCATCTCATTCTGGACTTGCTGTATTCCTGTGTTTCTATACTAGCAGTATAGAATTTGAATGTAGGACCTTTGGACCTTTCACTGACAATGGGATCTAAGTTGAAGATAATCGGCCTCCATCTTTGTTACTGCATAGTCTTGCCCTCCATTCAATACCACTTCAGGTGGACTCGTTACAAAGGAATCATCCTTAAGGAAGGTCTCATATCATGTCAAGGTTGTTAGGTTAAATCATGTCATGTCAAGGTTGTCAGGTTAAAATATTTACCCAATTGTCTTAGCCAGGCATAGCCATTCAAGACGGTTCAAAGTGTTAGTGTAGGCATCTTCTTTGTGCTACACTTGAACAAATGACCGAGTTCTCCAAACCATATGGTCTCCCCTGTTTCTATTCATCTAGGGTTGAACAATCGCCCAGATGTAGCTTGCTTTCAGCCCAGCTGGGTACACTGTTTAAAGAGATTTTGGAGATGAAACTTGAAAACAATAACAACTCAAAGAAATGACTGTTGGGGCTATATTTTAATGATCATCTGCAAATGGTTACTATATTGAACATGTCATTAATAAACGGAATTGCCTGACAGTCCTTTTAGCTAGCTGTGCTGTGTTTCCAGCATGTGCATCTGGTTCTATCATAGTCAGGCATCAGTTTTCAAACATATGGGTCCTGATAAGGAGAATTGGAGTACAAAGACGTTACATAAGGTATCACAACTTTCTCCTTCTTTTAATTCTCCTGCCTTTATCCAGACTGTGGAAAGACAGATTTAAGGACTTTAAGGACTCACATGCCATGTTTCCCACCTAAGAATATCTCCCCCACCATACCACACATGGCTCTATTGCTGAGATTTGTATGCTGTGCCCACCACAGAGTTTCTTGCCTCCTGTAGCTTTGTGTTTTTCCGTGATTTTTATTATAATCTAGCACACACTTTTTATATTTCATTTACCAAATATTTATAATACATAGTATATACCCAAGATATTAACCCTTAAAATATTAACCCACCTGATTCTCATAATACTGTGGTGCAAAATATTGTGCCCATTTTACAAATGGGAACACTGAGCAGATATATGCTTAAATAAACACCCCAAATTCAATGGTAGTAAATGGTAGAACTTATTTTGCACTCAGCCACGAGCTATATTCTGTTCTGTTCTGATCTTTGTTCTATTAGATCCTATCCCACCAGGTTCTATGTTACATTCTATACATAAATATCGCTAAGGTCCTTAAAGTCTTTTGGCAACGTGAAAAACATTTAATGTTGCTTTGTCTTTGCTATCATTATGGTCTGAGAGTACAGAATACACTGTTTATGTCTCTAGTTTGGCTTTGGGCAATGCTGTTAGTATTACATTGGAGATTATTTAATAAAGAGACCATGATGAGCTTTCTTTAGCTCAGACTTTGAGTAAGACACTGGTATCAGTTGTTAAGTCAAGGCTATATCCATGCTTTAGAGTTAGATCACACGCCTGTGGAAGGAAGCACCAGTTAATTGTAGGGGAAACAGATGTGTCTTCCTTCTGTACATCTGAAGCCTCAGGAAAACACAGACCTAGATTAGAGCGGAAACATGAATACTTCTTTCTAAGCTGGAGATGAATTTGATACAGATTTTGAATAAAGAATTCAGATTGGGCATTTGTGGTAGAAGGAAGGCCTCCCTGGCTGTGCAGAACTGGGACAAGAGAGCACATGGAGTCTACGTGGTGGCTCTGGGTGTTATATGTAAAAAGACAAGGAGTATGGTAGATAGCACAGTCCTGTCTCCCGAGACTGTAGAAGGCTCAGAAGAGAAGCCTGGATGGTCTTTGATAACTGTCTAAGACGAAAGAATGCTGTGCTCTGCTAAACCCTTCATGGGACCCAAGCTTCTTCCCAGAATCAACGTTGCTGCCATCCTTAATGGAAGCTTTTTCAAATAAATGACTCCACAGAGTAAAAGCAATTATTGTAACATTACAAAGACACCAGATTTTGTGAGAATTTTTGGGTTTATGGGAATAGAGTTTTTTGAGACAAAACTATTGCAAAAGATTGAATGAAGAAGTAAATAGGAGAATAGGGCGTTTTCTGTTAAGCCAGAGTTTTACAATAAATATGAGAAAGCACTTCTGTCCCCACCCCTTACCTTTTCAAAATATAGCTTTTATTAACAGGAAAATACTAATGAAGAGTTATTAATATCAATGTGTAATGACTTTTAAGTTATTTTAATGAGTTATTGAGTATGGACACACATTTAAAAAATCAAAATTCAGTTTCTAGTATCACTAAATGTTATTCATGTAAATAAAAAATGCATTGGCTTTATTTAATAGTTACCAAGCATGAGCAGATAGTATTATTTAGTGTGTCAGTTTGAAAGCTGATACACTAAGGATACTGTCTCTGAGTAGTTCCATGCAGTTCAAGGCTATCACCAGATTTAAGATGGAAAAAGAGACATAGATTATTGGGTTCTACTTATGCTTCTCTATGGCGGCGGCTTCTTCTTCTTCTTCTTCTTCTTCTTCTTCTTCTTCTAATTCTTCTTTTTCTTCTTCCTCCTCCTCCTCTTCCTCCTCCTCCTCCTCCTCTTCCTCCTCATGCTTCTGCTTCTGCTTCTATGGTTTTCCTTGGCTGCCTAAAACCAAAGAGCTCTAAATATATGGGAATCAAGACACAAAGGCCTAGGACATGAGCCCTTGTTGAACTTGTCACATTGTCAAGCCTAAGCTCACCATGGGGGACAAACACAAGGCTGTGATTACCAGGAGGTACCTCAGGGGCCAACAAAATTATATCCATCTGAGGTACATTTAGAAAAAGAGCTGTGATTTTATTTCCACTAGAGGCTGATATTCTAAGATGGAAGGATAAAAAAAATCATTACATGATGCTATATGTTCTATTTATTCCTCATGATATATTGGACATGCTTCAATTAATTTTTTCCCTAGAATATCAGTTCCATATTATGAAATATTATTAAGATAATAGTAGTTAAATCAACCAATTAATTGATCATAAATGGACTACTTTTCTCCTAAGAACAGTAGTAGGACAATAGCAGGAATTCTGTCTAATACTTTCCCCAAATTTTGCCCAGTTTGAGCTTCTGTCAGAATTTGAAGACACATCTAAGGTGAGTACAGCTGAAGTGTAGGAACTGGCAGGAATCGAGACCTGAAGGATGACGTCAGCTACGCATATCGATGATATTGCTGATGATTAAGGCATATCTGCTGAGTTCTACCACAGAGACTAGAACATTCATCAGACACAGGCCAGACAAGTAGCCTGTGTATTCTGTAGGTGAAACTGGAAAATAAAGCTATAAAAATATGAGTGGCAATCTGCATAATAATATGACAGTAATACAGCAACACTGGCATTTCGTAAAATTGAGACTAAAGAAAACTAAGACCGTTTTCAGGACCAGGGGGATGGCTGGGTGGGTAAAGGTGCTTGCTGTTAAGTGTGACCTGAGTTCGGTCATAGAAAAATCAAGCTGGAACTGATTTGAAAACTTTCTTCCTGCTGGCTAGCTTTTGTAGTAAGAGAAGGTACTGTGCAGGATTCTGGGGGAGAGATGCCATCAATGGCATTACGTGGAGGTAGACCCTGCGTACTACAATGTTATCCTAGGAGACAAGGTATGTTTACTGCTGTCATAGCAGCATGAAGGTTACAGGAGTAACCAACTATGTTTGGGTTGGATTTGAACCCTGTTCCACAGGAAAAAATTTGTGCCTGATGCTGTAAAACTTGACTCATGGCTAGAGGTGGCATAAGCTCTAGGACAGAGTCTATAGTCTGTTGTCTTGTTAGTATGTAGCAAAACATAGACCTCTTGTCAATTCACCTTCTAAATATTTGTGGTTATACACACAAACTAGCGCTGCCCTTAACCTTGGCTGAAGAAGCTTCTCCTACAGTGGTCTGCATTCCATTTACAGACTCCTAAATGGACAAACTACTGAGAATAAACGACTTTTCAGTGGTAATCCCTAAGTAGTAGTAGAATTATCTTTGTTCCAAGGTTTAAGGAACATCTCAGAAGAGGGGGAAGAAAGAATGTAGGAGCTGCAAGAGGAGGAAGAGGAGAAAGAGGAGGAGGAGGAGGAGGAAGAGAAGGAGGAAGAGGAAGAAGAGGAG